>NW_027109834.1:1433118-1451210 GCF_000696795.3 Halyomorpha halys
CTGCCCTACAGTTTCATTTAATGATGTTACTCTTACCCCTGTCGAACAGATCCGCTACCTTGGACTATATTTGGACAAGCGATTAACCTGGAATCCTCACCCCAGACTGAAAATACAGGAAACTGCACGTCGATTTCGACTATTTTTACAGCACTTACTAGACAAACGGTCTAAACTGCCAACACATTACAAAAGACTGATCTACATGACTGTAATAAGGCCAATCTGGACATATGGAATTGAGCTTTGGGCTCCACTAAACCTTCAAATTCCTCTCGTATTCAATCCTTACAATTCAAAATCCTTCGTAAAATCCTCAATGCTCCTTACTTTGTCACAAATAAAATCATACATAAAGACCTTAATGTTCTCTATGTAACCGATCTAACCCGAACCAGATATCACTCCTTCCATTATAAACTCTCTAACCACTCAAACCCTCTTGTTTCTAATCTTGTATTTCCATTCCTGACAATCCTCCGAGGCGCCTGAAATGAAGATGGCCACGAGACCAGCTAATGTAAAATGTCATTTGAATCCTACCAATAGGTAGTTTCTCTACACGCCTGTAACTCTCCAATTTAACTTAGATCAGATTTACTAAATGTATTATAATGTACAGTTGTTAATAGCAATAAATAAATATTTAAAAAAAATAGATCTAATGTGATATTGGGAAATATTTGATTCAGTTCTATGATCTCATTATCCAGTGTTCTAGCAATATATATGTTACAATGAGAGGTGGTGTTTCTGGTAAAGGTAGGCTTACGTCATGGCTTAGGTCGTGGTTGACTTACACTATGCTATAAATTGTAAGTTAAATAGTCAAATTAAAAAACGCGCTTTCACAAGTGAAGGTTAACAGTACCCAGTCAATGTCAACTAACGTCTAAATTACTATTAGATATATTTGACATGATCTGGTAATATTATTTGGGAGTCCCCTTTTTTAATATAACTTATTTTTTAAATAAATTGATTTTATGTTTATTTTTAGTTAATGTCTGTATATTCTGTGACTAATCTAGCCCGAATGAGAAAGTTGAGATTTATTCTGAGGTTCAGGCACGAAATAAAAGTAATTTTGCCCAGGCCGGATCGGAACCGGGACCGTTTCTGATTCGAGAATGGTGAGTTAGTGACTCAATATGCTTGGTCGTTTGGTCTCAACTGTTTTTGTGCCTATTTCACATTTTTCTACACGCAGTATGAACTGAAACAATATAAAGTTATCTCTGTTGCCTATAAAATAAATAAAAAATATTTATTTGACCTGCTAAACTATTTTTCTGATTTTGTAGGTTATATTCTAACCAATTATCATCGTATCATTACTGCTTTAATTAAGTCACAGCTGTCTAGTTCCGTTCAAAGATGTATACAAACCGCCTGTAGGCCCATTTCAATGACATTCGGGCCTAATTAACATAAATATGGCTAATTTTTTGGAATTACTAGTATTTTAAGTATCCTTATCTCGGAGATAAAAGACACAATCTGTATCCTATTTCGCCGGCTTTAAAGGATAGTTGATTAAATGTAAATGTATCCCTCTGAATAAAATTGTACCTATTGTTTTTAAAAGTGTGTTATTCGTATTACAATTGATCTAGGAGATCTATATCTCTGAGTTATCTGTCATCTGTTTACAGAAATAGTTAAATGTATAATACTATAATGCATAACAATGCTAAATTGCCAAACATAATGGACGTACTGCCCTTTATCTCGAAAAACCAAATAAATTTCTATTATGTTTATTGAATTAAATGTACCCTCCCAATGTTGTTATATAACATTACCCCTTGGCTTTGTAATATTCCTGGCACCATTTACTGATAACATCGCCAACCTTTTCTCACACTCCTCAGAACCCGAAATGATCCAAAACCTTCAAAGATATGTTTTCTTAATTGATGAGTGGTGTATAAATTGGTGTGCATTGAAGTCAACGAATTGAAAAGTGAGCACGTCATTTTCTTGTCGGCCAATTCTTTTCTAAAGGATCCTTTACTCGATTGAACTGCCTTTGTCAGATCAGATACAGTTTGGTATATTTGCTTCCCACTAGACAAGAGACGAATATGGAACTCACATACAAGTCTTAAAAAGCAAACTAGCACCTCATCTTCGTAATCCCTTATTCAACACCAATCATCCCTATATTTGGGAAGGTTGAAACGGCTGTGACATCTTTTGTAAATTTGTTGTTGGAGTTTCGGCAGTGGCCAGCTGCTCCAATCAGGTTCTGAGCGTCGCTGCTCTCGAGCTCATTCTCATTCTCCACTGGCTTTTATTAACAGTGACGTGGCTGGGAGAGGAACACTGAGATCTCTTGCAGCCCAGCTTTGCCTCGAGGGGAAAGGGGGAAGCTTAGCTCGGAGGTTAAATGTTGGTATTTTATATATACCAGATATATGTATATTCTAATTTTTACGTAATCTTGTGTTTAAATTATTCTTCTAATATTTTTTCTATATTGTTATAATTTAATTTTTTTCTCTCCTTTTTGGACTTAATATATATTATAAATGTAAACTTAAAACTGTAGTACTTATTGTTCTTGATTATGGCAGCATTTATTATTATTATTCAATAAAAAAAAAATTGAATAAAAAAAAGCTTTATAATATGCCTGAAGTCATTTTAATGTCCTTGACAACCAGTTTTGAGTGAATTGGAAAACTGGATAGTAAGATAGATCATAATAAAAAATTGTTTGAAGGTTTGACCATTATTCTTGACAAATGATTAATAAACAATAATCAAGGTGAGTCCATTTAGCCTACTCCGCAAATAAAGCACGTGCCATTTCGCCGTAACACTTAGCTGCCATCAGCTGATATAATCAGTCTCTGTTAGGAATATTTAAGTATTCTTATAAACCCGTTCTCATTAAAATTATACTGGCTAAGCTAGTTTATATAAGGATTGAAAGTTAGAGCGGTCTCGCAGATCTTCGATTAGAGGAAAATAGAGTATCTATCTATTCATCTATTTATTTATCAAAGTCTCTTTTAATCAAATGAATCCAAACAAGTTTTTAAAGGAATCCTTCAACCTATCGCTATAATGGCTATGAATCTTTCTTTGGTTCCTACTAAAAATAGTTATGTACTGACACTTAGAGTAAAACATGTACACTTATTTAGTAAAAATTATCCTGGAATCGGAAAAACATATCTCAATGTGTATGAACGTGGGATCTAATTAGATATTTAATTCTTTTAAAATTTAAAACTTGAAGAGTTTGAAATTTGCCAGATGGTGTTTGTTCCTGTGGTCTAAAAAGTAAGATATCAATGCCTTTTTGGACCCCTATCATAATGGCTGCTGAAAACTTAATATTTAGAACTTTAACCTCAATTATTTAAGAAATGGATGATTTACCAAAAACTCCCTGAAGTAATGAAAGTTAAAAAAATTAATTCGTCATTGCTTAACACCTTGGGAGTTTGGGATAAAAAAAAGCTTATTAATCATTTACGACAAAAACGTCCAAACTCCTTTGGGGTTGCGAATATTTTCTAAAGTTATTTATTATAACTTAAATAATAAAGTTATAAACAAAAACTGAAAAAAATTTAAGAAAAAAACAGAAACATGCTTCATTTTATTTCATGATTTAAGCCAGCCCTATTTGTTGTAGGATATTTTGAAACAATATCTTGAAACAACGGTATCCATTTTTTTCAAACTGTCCGGTTTTAGTCCGACCTACTAAAGTCGGTCTGTCGGGACTTAAAATTGTATTGTTTGCTATTAACAATAACTTTGCTGTAATAATAGGTAATGAATGATATTGCCTCATGCCTAGGAATCATTAAAACTATAATTAATATGCCTGTCTCGACTGTAGAAATTTAAAAATGGTTAAAAAAAAGTTGAGCTGTAAAATGTATATAAAAATACAATAATAACATTTTTGTTTTGTAGGATACTTCTATTTTTCATATATAATTACCCATGTTTGCAATAAATTATCAAACAAACTTTATACCCACAGATTTTAATTAGATCAAATAAACGGTTGATTCGAATAAACGAGAAGAACAGAGGAAAATTCCGCGTAGTTTGTTTAGAGCAGACAAATACCAGACAGACCTTTTGACTGAGATAAACAGTTTGGCTAGGTTTCTTGCACCAAGAGGGGAATGTTGGCATAGCCTTTAGACCTTGACAGAAGTGCAACCTTAGCACGCTCCATCAATGAAAATAAACTTTGGCAAAGGAGCTTCTCGTTCAACCATCATGTTATAGTTTATTATCTCCTGATAAGATATTCTTATCACAACATTACTAATACTGCAATTTCAAGGACTGGTAAATATACACTGCGTTAATATTATCGCCTACTTATCGTCGATGTCGAATGCAATGCATTTACATTTTTAGATAGCTTGTTTGTTTTTTTGTAATAACTGTTAAGATGTGAAAACAATTGAATAAAATTTTTTTTTTATTGATATTTACAACTGTACATAAAATATCAAGTACATTTGAAGAAATCATAATGGTATGGTACAAGTATGTAGAGAAACTACCCCTTGGTAGCACTCTGAAAACATTTTTATAAAATAAGGTCTCGAGGCCATCTTTCTTTTCAGACGCTTCGGAGGATTGTCCGGAATAAAAGAGGAAGCAAGATTAGAAACTAATGGGTTTGAGTGTTTAGGGAGTTTGTAATGGAAGGATTGATATCTGGTTCGGGCTAGATCGGTTACAAATGGAACTTTAAGGTCTTTGTGGATGATTTTATTTGTCTCAATGTAGGGAGCGAAGGATTTTTGATTGTAAGGATTGGATAAAAGAGGAATTCAAAGGTTTAGTGGAGCCCCAAAACGTGTCCAGATAGGCCTTATAATTGTCATGTAAATCAGTCTTTTGTAATGAATTGGAAGTATGGACCGTTTGTCTAGCAAGTGCTGTAATAGTCGAAATCGACGTGCAGTTTCCTGTCTTTTTAGTCTTGTGTGAGTATTCCAGATTAGTTGTTTGTCCAGATGTAGTCCAAGGTAGCGGATCTGTTCTACAGGGGTAAGGGCAACATTATTGAAGTGTACTGTAGGGCAGTCAGTAGGTTTACGATGTAGGGTAAAGGTAATTTGATGGGATTTATTTTAATCATCCAATTACGACACCATTCTTCGAGGGCTGTGATATGGGATTGAAGAGGTTAGGATGCAATTAAAGGGTTATTATTAACAGCGAGCACACATTTGTCATCGGTATACGTGGTGAGGATAGTGTTAGGGTTGGTTGGGATATCAGCTGTATAGATTGTGTAGAGGATGGGACCGAGGATGCTACCCCGAGGAACACTGAACGAAGAGGGATGAATTGTAACCATGATGTATTACTTTTAAAAATCTGTCAGTGAGAAAGGAACGGATAATGAGAAAGTATGTAGGAGGTAGGGAGGGATTTACGGAGTGTAAAGCAGTCCCGGGTGCCAGACTCGATCAAAAGGAATAAATGTTATTTTCTAAATTTCGAATGCCTATATTAATGTATACACTTGTTTTATATTGCTTTTATTTTATATTACCACAAGCACTTATTTTATATATACATCATATCATATTATTATTTAGTGATATTACTATGGAATATAAATAAATTGCTGTTTATTGGTAATTTATCCCATTTTTTATCCATATACTCTTCTATATTATTGTATAAAATATTATGTGGAGAAGATGGTCGGGTGGTGTGGTCAGCAAATGAACAAAAATAAACAGAAACTTATTTATTCGTTTCGACCTGAATGTCAGGGCGTGTTCTGATGTGTATGTGAATGGTTGTTAGGACATCGTTGGCTCCGTGTCACTGGATTCATAATGAGATGTTAATAGTTAAATATGTGGAGAAGATGGTCGGGGGAAGGGTGCGGTCAGCAAATAACGTTTCGCGAATTTCAGGTCTTCATCCGTTCTTCTGGTATTGTAACGTGTAGGTGAATGGTTATCACGTCGTTGGCCCCGTGATACTGGATTCATAATGAGGTGTTGACAGTTGACCGTAGATTATGTGAAGAAGATCATCAGAGTCACAACGCCGGAAGCCCTGATGAAGACCTGAATTACAGGTTAAAACGTCGCCACGAATTAACAATTTTTTTATTAATTGCTGAACGCACTCCCGGTCATCCTTATCTTGCCACAATTGATAAGTCAAATTTTATTCTGCAGAACTACTACGGAAATAAAAATTAGTCCTCATCTACGGGAGAAAAAAACTTTTTGCTCTTAGTGCTTAAGTAATAAAAGACAAATAAAAAACGTTTAATAAATTATTAAGTTGGATTATTTCCAAAACCAGTCCAGGTTATATAAATTCATGTTATTTGAGTGGTTTTTGGGAATTAACGGCACTATTGGAAGATGCCCAATACCACTTCTAGTCTCCACAGTCCTGATTAGTCACCAGTTAACGTTAATTAAGTAACGCCAATTAAGATATTTTTTTTTAATGGAAACAATATCGTACACAGATAATACTTTCTCAATTTCCATCATAACCCTGGTGTAATGAGTATTCTTTGGGAGCATTAATTAATTAATAATGTTTCAAAAAAACTTGTTTTAATTAGTTAAAACTTTACCGTAAGCATTAGCCGGTGGTACATCAGTTTACCACTAGTCAGTTTTTCCACATTTATTCTACCTTCAGAATTAGAGTTGAGGTTTAATTGACACGTTAGGGGAAAAATTAAAGTTAAATTCATATTTTTAAAATCCTCGACTAAGTCATACATAATTTCCCCAAAGTTGTTCGATTCATTTATGTATCACTTCAAACCTTGGGTGCAATGTTTATTGTGGATATACATATTATTTCCAGAATTTTTTTATATTTTCTTCGCAATATACGCTACTCTAATTGCTTTTATGTTTTATTTTTTTATTCAGTAGACCACAATCTGCCGTAGATATTTTATCCTACAGTGCATATGGTTCTTTTTAAATCGTACGAAATGTACTAACCACAATTTAAGTTGTTCTTTTTGTAATTTTTTTTTTTCTTTAGCGTCACGCTAAAATCATCAGCAGTCACACAGCTGAGAACTGTGTATTTATGCTTTGTGGACGTTAGTATTCCTATTTTTATTCATGGCCATTTTTGGCACTGTATTCATTCATAAGTAGTTGCTGTTTAGCTGTATTTATATAACTATTATAGTTACTTAAAAAGTTTCTAATTGAATGCATATTGCAATATACATTCATAAAATGCATTGTGAATATTCTATTTTTCAATCATATTGCACATTAATATGTGTTTGTGTATTTGTATATATGCTTGTGTTTATGTTTACTAATGTTTTCTACTTTCTTTTTTTTCAGGTGAGTAACGCCTAATAATATTCAACATTATTCATGTATGCAGTTAAACCTGTTAGTAAGTGAAAAATAAACTTTATGTTTTCGAATGACATTTTTTAAAGATAAAGTAATTTCTTAAAAATATAGATTTCATATGAGCTAGATTGAAATTGAAATTGAAAAAGGGCTAGATAAACTAGGGAAATAGCTAAAAATAAAATAATATTAAAACATTGTTTTTTTTATTATTTATTTTCTATGATAATAATTATTTATGCATGATATAAATATATCCAAATCATTGAGAGAATACTCTGATATAATCTGTAAATATATATATTTGTTTATTTTCTGACGGCATAGAAAAACTTTTGCTACTTGGGATAAAGTTTACAAATTTAATTTAGTAAATTGCTGTTGTATTTTTTCAATTTTTATTTCAGTCGACGTTTCGCCCCACGTTGCTGAGCTTCTTCAGTGCTATTTGACGGCACCCTGACGAAATTCCATTTATATATACACATAGTGTGTATCAACACGGTCAATCAGCAATCTTCCAGTAAATTATTTTTGGTATTTCTATTAAATCTCTTAACCAAGAATTATTCTGAACTCTAGCCACTACTGAATAGTCTGACTTCGTATTCTGTAGAAAAACTGTCTGGTTTCCTTATCGTAATTGTGAAAACCTCAGAACAGCATGAACGATCAGTATTAAATAATCCTCATTTGTAAGGGTATACAATTCTAGTTTTCAATGAATTTATAATATGATATCATAAGTGGTATTATTATGAAACCACTATAATTTAGAGAAAAACTTAAATTATATTATTAATAAAAAAATAACTATGGTATATAATGAATACCTTATAATTTCATTCTACTACTTTTTACAAGATGAATATAAACTCTAGTTTTTTTTTTTTTTTTAAATTATGATTTGAAACAAGTTTAGTTCATATATTTTTTAGTTTTTATGCTGGTATAATTATTTATATTTTAGAGATATATAAGTAGACTCCATGCAAGTAGTGGTTTTCCGCTGAAACTGGTGAAATTGCGAGGTTATCATTGCCTACTACTGTTACCTCTTAATTTTTTGTTGCTGTAAACAAATAAATAATATAATTGAAAGAATGAATACAATATCAAACTATTTTACATATATCGTAATAACTGAATAATTTCCGATCAGATTTGACCCACCTAATGTTCTTAGCCAATAGCCCCCTTCTTTTCGAATGAGGTTAATGGTATTCATGCTATATTAAGTATTTTGAATTTAGATTCCTATAATGCTATATATAGTGATATATTTCTGTATCCCATGATTTATTTATCCATTTCATTCCTTTATTGAATAATCAACTTAGTAATATAATTAAAAACAGCATCCATCACAGTATTGAACTGAAATACTAAATTTATTTTACTCAAGAAAAAAAATTGTAGGTGAGAAAATTGATTTCATATCGTGAGATAAAATGGGAGTGTTGGGGAGGAGAGCAACGCTGGTGAATCTTAGCAGGAAAAATTTCGTATTGTAATGGGAGAGTTTGGGCTTAGATGAGACTAAGAGCCCCGGCGATGCCGGCCCTATTGAGTGAGCTCCCGTCATATGTTCTCCAATTAGAATATTAAAAAAATTGCTGTTAGAATCGACCTAGGAAACGGCTATTTCATTCTAATAATAATAATTATTATTAATATTATTATTATTCTACAACTAATATTGTTTACCTTAAGCCATAAAAGGAACGTATGATTATTAGTAATCAAATTTTAATACCAAGACTGTCACAATTTTTTTTATTTCCAGAAACTTGAATTAAAATCATTGATTGTAATAATTTATCTTTCTTAGAATTGTTGACAAATATTACACTCCATTGCTTAAGATTTTATGTCTGAAACAAATCAACAGTACAATTTAATACTTTAAAAAAACAAAACAATAATCAATACATCATTTCGGAATTATATCATCTTAACCATTGTTTTGTTGGACAGCTATATAATTGTTATAAAATAAAGCAATGTATATATTAAATTGGAATAAAGAGTTACACAGTAATTATCTTATTATCTTAGAGGCAATTCGTTATCTGGTAGTGTACCTCGGTAAGGTCGTATTACATAGATTATAAAATTAATAATAACGAATTTTTCAGTCACGATACAATTGTATTCATGATGATGAACAATGAGTTGTCCACCAAGATATGTCGAGTGATTTCGAGTTTTGTTGCGGAATTATAGAAATTGATTTTTACTATAAACTAAACTACTCCAATTATAAGAAGTTTGTATGAGAATTGAATGTAAAATTATCTGTGTTACCATAAAATATCTCGCAGAACATTGCAGCAAATTACATTTATTCTTTAGGAATTAGATAATAACAATATCGTTGTTAACAAATAAAGGAAGCATGTACATCAAGTAAAAAAAAGCTAATTATAACATTCTGACGTCTAAGCTTCTCGTTTCATATTCTTATGATATACTTAATAACATTTTACTGTTATTATTTATTTTATTTTGTATAGATATTTTCACTCTTTAATCACACCTTTTATCTTGTTTGTTACACTTACTTCTGTTACTGCTAACCTTACCTTGTTTATATTACTTTTTTTATTTTAATCTAATACGTTATGACTGTATTTCTTAAGTAGTATGAAATTATTATTCATTTACTATTTTGATTTTAATGTTGATCTTCTGCATAATATAAAAAAAAATAATTTTATGTACAAAAGAGCCAAATGACAGAATCTTTGATCTAATGATCGAATGAAAATCTAAATGGAAAAGCACTTGCATATCCTGTTCCATGCTTCTACAATCCCTCCTTTCCTCCTGCCAATCTAATCTATAATAACAGGCGAAGGCTATTGTACTATTGATCTCTGGACGAGTCTAGACAGCTATCTATTGTAAAGGGGGAGTGCTACACTCTTCTATTGTAGAAAGGATAGGGCTTGAGTCCTAAGTTGCCCCCGTCCCGGGGAAATTTTGGCAAGCTCTTAACCGCTGAAATATTTCAGGACAATTATTCCAGTCTCTCATTCCACTTTGTCGTTGTATATTACGAAAATTCCACCCAGTACCCTGCCTACTTCACTGTTTTACTTTTATTAAGAATAAAATTCTATCCTGGAATTTCATATGAAGGGTACAGAAGACTAAATGATTGCTTTATGTAGAATCTTTATATAATATATAGTAAAAGGCGGTGGGCCACTGTTTTACAGATGTTTATACCATTGGTGGGATATTTGTGATATGTGTCTATATACCTACATTATATAATCATATTACTAAAAATACAATGTTATTGTACTATAGTGAAACTTCTATATAACAGACATCCTCTGGGGAGATAATTTTGCCCGTTATATGAAGTTTAGCATAAAAATAACAGAAAATAATGTTATAAACTTATTCTTTTATCGTACCTAAAGCTGTGATACCTCGTAAGTCCGTAATAATCATTAATGTGATTTTTGTACTACTTCGAAAACAAACAAAATCGGTGACCTGTCACTATTGTGCCAAATAAAAAGAATAGCACCGTAATATTGAAAAAGTCGTGGATTGTTCGCGGACGGATTTTTTGTATTTCATTTTTAAATTATATTTATCTTGGTACACATAACCTTGAATTTCGATGGAGGGGTTTTAAATTACTAATATTAGAATGTCTTAATGTTTTTTAGTGCTTTCGTTACCCCATAATAATATAGGTGGACCAAGTCTTATACAATAAAACAATCAAAACAAAACAGATCTACCTACACATAGCATAAAATTGATCAATAATAATTACTTAACATATTTTTTTCACTAATTTGAAATAAGAATTAATTGGTATTTAATACAACAATATATATACGTATTTAAAATATTTAATGTATACCATAAAATATAGCTCTGGGGCCATAATTGTTTACATTCGTATTTTGGCTTATTGTTACAAAGGATCGAAAAGTGCTTTTAGGAAATAAAATCGGTGTTTGCTTCCAAGAGTGGTTGAAATACATATATATTTAGCCCACATTCCCGCAGACTGTTTTGTGAAATTTGATTATTTGAAATTAAATACCCTCAAATTGTGCAATCTTCAATCTTCTTTTGAGTAACTGGTTTGTTAATTTAAAAAAAATGTGTCAAGTTATATAATTGCGTTGTGTCTAATCTTTGATCCATACTAGTTATATTGACCTGCTTCGTCCATAGTAAATGTTTTGTTTTAACCATTTATTTGATGTGAATTTATCTGTTATACCTTTATCCATATTTGGTCGATTAATTTTTCTCCTTAAATTCACTCTAGTTTTGTAGTGTACTTATTTCATAATGAATTTTCGATTTATAAAAAGGTATAAAAAGGGTATCTATCACTAAATGCTTAAATATTCACAATATTTTTTTGTTTCGTTGTCACAAGCCTTTACTTCTTACCACCATATATAATTTATTTCATAATACATATAAGCTGTCCGTATTTTTTATAGCTTGCAATTCCTTCCGAAGTATATGGCAATCTAATATGGACAACTATCCTTCCTGCTAGCATTATTGAAAAATTCCAGTCATTCTCCTGTCTTCATGAATCTATTTCCAGCCTCGCTCATTGCCAGTCCTTGCCTCTGTGGTAAGAGGGTCGGCGACTGATAGACGTCTGTGCAGATCATCTGTTTGCCTGACCCAATTGCAATGCTGGACGTTTGTCACTCATGGGCCCGCAGATATATATTTATGAGGGTTTACCCATTTTTCAGAAATAACCGTGAGTATTCTAGAATGATTTAGGCCTAGTTTTTTTTATATGTATGATGGTTGGCAATTTCGTTATCCAATACTTGCTGTAAAATGGAAATACGGAATTATCGATTACTCTTTTATTCGTTTTAGTAGTACTTTTTCATCTGTTAGATAAATGTAGCATAAGTAAGAAAATGGCTGTAATATTTTTTTTAACCGAAAACTCGAGCTTTAATTTCATCACCATATGAGAATTGGTCGGAATGGAAATCTAAATGTTTAGTTATTATATTTTGAATTTATGTTACCGACTATTATATATATATAAATTGTGAAATTCTAGCCGCGTACATTAGCACTGTGTACCTCGTAGTAGTAAACAGACCGTGAAAATGGGTAAACAAATCTTTGAGATGGGGAAAAAAAAAAACGATCATGGCTGTGAGGTGAGGAAGGGAGGAGTAGATATCAGTTTTCGTGCTAAACTAAGGTTTTCCTCCGATATTTGTTCGTCGTTGAAAAATTGCTACTTAATGTTGTTGATATTTATCATTCATAGTTTTGTTGAATATGTGCTCGAGTTGTCACTACTAGGTCCTTTATCTTAAGAAGAAAATCCTCTATTTTCGGGAGAGTTTTTCTCTTTATTATTATTATGTATGTTGTATAACCCCTCTAAGAACTTTTCATAAAATTTAATAAGGCCAAATTTATTGAATACTGAAGTATCAATCGAGTCAATAACTATAAAATGTCCAGTAATTGCTAAATTCATTTTCATTATATTCAACTATGAATGGATTTCAGGAAATTGAAACACTATCCTATTACATAAGAAATATAATTATTGATCTGTACAAATTTCATAACAAAAAAATTATTTATCAATTAATTAATTTAATATCCAAAATAGTCTCAACACTATATATTTATTTATTTGTCCTACGTTTCGGCCCTTCCTGCCATCCTCAGGGACATCTTCAACATAAATTTCCTCTCACATTAATTGTTTTCTCCTTGCAGGCTATTTTGCCCAGGTCAATTTCTTTATATAAGTCAAAAACCTTTCTATTTAAATTTTAAAAACCATTCACTTATCTATTCTATAATATTGTCCACACTATCTAATAGTGTGGACAATATTATAGAATAGATAAGTGAATGGTTTTTACAATTTAAATAGAAAGGTTTTTGACTTATATAAAGAAATTGACCTGGGCAAAATAGCCTGCAAGGAGAAAACAATTAATGTGAGAGGAAATTTATGTTGAAGATGTCCCTGAGGATGGCTGGAAGGGCCGAAACGTAGGACAAATAAATAAATATATAGTGTTGAGACTATTTTGGATATTAAATTAATTAATTGATAAATATTACCTGGTCTCGAAAAATTTTGAAATAATATAATTAAAAAAAAAAAAATTATTATTGCTTAATGTTTTCAAAAAAAAAAATATTAATATACAGATAGTTATTACAAAATTTATTTAGAATTACTAAAAAAGAGCTAGTATCTGGGCTTTGTCTTACTAAAAGTTACCTTTAGGTGATCTCAAAAGAGAACAATACATGATTTTCGGAACAATGTGAACTAAGTGGTAATGAACAAATAAAACTATTTTATATTCTCTTCTTACATTAAAAATATTTAAACAAATATCTAAATACATTTTTTTTATGCTTCTTCATCATCATTAAAAAAATAGCCATGTTTCATAGTAGAAGAAACTAATTCAATCACCAAAAGAATTTTAAAGGTTACTTGCTTTTTTTTTTAAACGCTTCCTCAAAGTTAAGAGCTTTGAACTAAAAATCACACTTTTAGACTGTAAATATAAACTAACGTTTGAATATTTATAATTATAATATCCTTGATGCGCGGTCTAAAATATGAATTTTTCAGGAGAGTAAAAGCAAAGTTCAAATCATCATGTAAAACCTAATTGTTGATAGTTTTGTAATTGTCATTTTTATAAAACAAGATAGTAAGTCTATCTGAAGCATAAATACCCTATTACCTACCGGTAGCTCTGATATGGTGCTATAATACGACATAGTATTTAAATGCTCAAAAAGTTATTTAAGCTCTTATAACCGCGCATCTAAGATATATTGTTAACTACAAACCTTGGTTAGTGAATATGAAGTTTATATAGTTTATTCCTAAGAGAAAAGATGAACTGGTACCGATAAATACAAATAGTATGGTACTCACAAACGAAAGTAAACAAGGTGAATAAATGTATAAAATAATAGTCTAAGGATGAGTTCAAAATAATATTCACTTCCAAGAAACTTCATAAAATACTTTCCGATTTTTGTTCATGGACGATGCACTGAGAGTAGGTTCGGACAGGCGAAACTCGAAATTTAGGTCTATCCTTAATTATTTAAAAATTTCAAAAATACTTGTTCGGATTGAAGTATCATTCATTGATTGATATAATTATGAATTGATATTAAATAAAAGTTCGTAGTTAAAGCGAGGTCGCCATCAAACTACCTTTTTTTACTGCCTCGGTCGTGGCTTGAGACCGCTGCTGGGTCAGAGGAAGTAGATCAATATTCCACACTTCTTGGCTCTCTTGTCGCCCCCCCCTTTTTATAATTTTTTTTTTATAATGCTTCCCTCTCAACTTCATAAATTAATATTTATAGACATTTGAATATCCCTTATAAATACCCAAATAAATTATTATATCTGTAATTGTTTAGTTTTTTTGGGAGTAATTTATTTTGACAATATAATGATTGATGTTTGATTGGCAAATATTAATTTTCCGATCTCCTTAGATAAAAATATTTTACTTGACGGAGAATTTGGACTTCTATTTACAGATTACTCTTATTTTTAGGAATGTAGATGAATTGATATTTAGGATTTGCTGAAATATTTTGGACGTTATTATAAGGATTGTTTTTGTGATTTATTTCTTTGGCTATTTCCATAAAACGAATTTTTATCTTCAATTATTTCGTGTTAGGTAGTTTGCGAGTAAAATGTGTGGTATAAATTGAAATCTGGCACACTAGACATGAATGTTGTGAATATCCCCTCAAAAATGGTATATAGCTTCTCAAAGTATTTCTGATTTAAAATGGCCCCATGACATTGAAGCGATTAATCAAATGCTACAATCATAAATGCAGGGTTTAATTAGATCGTGCTAATGTTTACACACAGCTACGCCATTGTATCCCAGTACATCAGATATTATTGCTGCATCAACTTAGTAATGTGTATTTTATTGTTGATTCAATTGCATGTTATGCAAATAAGTTGTGCTGCCAATCTATATGTACCTTTAATATTCTTGTGTAGTACACGTGATTGTATAGTGGGCGTATTACATCTTAAAGCATACTGAATTGTTTTATCATAATTATTCTACATTCGGTCTTATTTAAGGGAAATAATATGTGTCCATTGATTCTATATATTAATTGAAGGCAAGAGACAAGCATATAACAAATCTCATAATTTCGAAACATGTTGCAATTCTAATTAAATCTTTTATTTAGTTCATGTTCCTACATATTATGGTTTGAATGTGTATGAATTATGGTTTTATAAAATTAATGCTCAACACAGCTTTTTAGAGAAGCCAAGACGAATTTTGCACTAAGTCCTAATTGTTTTAAAAATTGTGACGCCATCAAAAAATTTTGATTAAATGTATTAAATAATTAGGAAGTTAAATCCTTAGTAAGTTCTAAACACGTTTTTATAAATTCACAATAACTTTATGTTAGTAATTTATGAATCCATAATACCTGTCTCATGGTATTAGTATGTAGATTAGATAGATGACCATCACAAAGTAAGCCATGAATAATGTTCATCTTTCCACACCCCTAGCATTTAATTTCATGTCACCTTTCCCAGTTTTTGGGTCATGTTTTTCTATGTTCCCTTATCCCAGGGGAAATACTACGTAGGGACCAATATTTCCAGATCAGTTGTAATCCTGAAATATTGACTGCGAAGTACCAAAACTCATGGGAAACATTCCCACATCGAAAAATGCCTTCCTCTCTCCTGCCGGGTGAGTAATCATATTGCATCAAACAATCGTTAAGGAATATTATATGTGTATATAATACTATCATATAAATATAAACATATATGTAACTTAATAACGGTGGTATAGCACACTAATTGACAAATAAAGCAATATTTTTCTACTAATTGGTTCCTTCTACAACGGAATTTATCGTAGATTTCGAAAATGGCGACAAAAATGGAGAATCATTCAGTAAGTAAAGATATTAAATTTTGGATATATTTAAATTTTTGTGGGAAAAAATCTTAACTTTTAGGAAAACTTAAAAAAAGGTTTTCTAACTAAGAGATAGGAAGGTGAAGTAGGTGACACTCAACTATACCTTTGTTAACTACCCTCTTATTTTTGTCTCCATTTTTCCATGGTAAACTTTAAAATTATTATTTGCAGAGTATTCATTTACGTTACCAGGCCTTATACAATTCTAAATATAAGTTAGTGGTTAGTGCCAGGAATTATATTAATCATTAAGTTTTTATTTATATAAACGTTTATATTAATTACTATTTACGGATTAAAGGGTATAATATAAATAACGTATTTATTTAGGTGGAAATATATTTTACTTGCTATAGCTAGGTGGTCTGAATTTTATATATTTATAGTTTTAAACTCTAGGAAGATTATTAAAAATCCTGTACAATAATTTTTGTATTAAATATGTTAAATGCGTGATACGTGTTGAGCATGCCTTTTGCAAGCTACAGTACTTAGTGGTTTGAATTTAATTTATTTAAATATTTCTAGTTATAAAGTGTTGGACAATTTTTTGTAATGCGTATACTATACATATTTTTTTTATTGACGTTTTTGTTTATTACAGTCTACAGATTGCTACAAAACTATAATATATATTATCTATAAATTAAAAATATCAAAAAACTTGTTCTAATTTTTTAGGATCATGTGGAACAAGGCATTTTACTTTCACTTCTTTTTTATGTGCATGAGTGTGAACGGCCTAGCCCAAAACAAAAAGCCATATGAAACTGAAATAACATCTAATGTTATCTAATCTAATGTTATGAAATAACATTTAAGGCGGTTATATACCTGAGATATGACAGTAACTTTTTAGCTAAAATTTACTTTCGTAGAATCCATTTTTTTCTGTTTTCTTGGTGGATAAATGGTTTGAACTCAGTGAATCAATGAGCAATTAGCTGGTTTTTAATATCAGATAGGTTCTTTTCGCATTGATAGTCTAACAGCACTTAAATAGCTAAAATAGTTAAATACAATTTGAATGGGAAAACCTTAGACCCTGAAGTCTTTCTATATTTGCAGCTTTTTTTATTTTATAAACTGTTTTATTCATGGCAAGAATAAAATTTATATTCTTTATTCCCACCTAGTGAAATCCTGAAATACGAATTTTTAAGGCAACAGAAAAATAAAAAATTTTTGTTCCTCATTTTCGCCTTATCTCGTCTTAAGGTTTTATTTTTAAAAAAAATAAATATAACGATAAGTCTAACACGTGGCCACCAATCTCCACAAAGCTTGGGGATGTGTGCAGGGTGGTAATTAAACACCACATTTTTTTTTTGTTGAACGTTCCGTATAATTCCTTTTATTCTTTAATATTTCGGATAATATTTTTTTTAAGCTTTTTTTTTTTTATCACTTTCAATGTTCACTTCTTCAGCAACCTAAAATAGAGAAAGTATGCTAAGGTGATTGTCGAGTTTTCACACAGTTAACACTTTTTAGGGTCTGAAAATCTCACTTTATCCCTTCTTCTTGTGTGTATGTGTGCGAGCGAGAGTGTGCTAGTTTTCGCACGTGCTTTTAGTGTCACACTGATAAGGTTGGACCCCCTAGGGTATATCTCTTTATAGCCTTTCCACTACTGTTATGATCTAATAGCCCAGGATCTTTCTTAATTTTTAAACTATATTATTAATATATTTTTTAATCTATTGCT
>NW_027109834.1:1451260-1473182 GCF_000696795.3 Halyomorpha halys
TTTTTATGAATGTTTTGGTTAAATTTTTAATTATTAATTTGTTTATTTTTATTTGTTAACCGTTATTTGTTTATTATATCTGCATAATTTATGTTCATGTTTGTGTAATTAACAGTATTTTTAATAAAGAATAAATATAGCCTCTTTTAATATTCCTTTTTAAAGTTCTTTATGCTATGACGTGCCAATTATCTCCGTATTTTTTATTTTTATAACTTGAAGACAATATTTTAAAAAATACTCTTTATTCTTTTATTTTGTATAATAAACTTCGTTGGATTTATAATTTCTAACCCATCTAGAGGTAGATTGGATGGATCTGGTTTTGAGGTCTAGCTTCCTCGACCCAGTTTACAATGATTGCTAATATCACAAACTGCATAAGAGGCAACATCGTCCGTGGGACTCCCTCAGGCACTTTCACTAGTTATCTAAGAGGTCGCCGTGTCCTCTCATCCTCTCACTTCTCGATGTAAGCCATCTAGACTGATGAATTGTCTGTCCCAGTTAGGGCTCTTGCGTCAGGTCACTGGGAACGCGAGAAATACCAACACTGTTCAATAAAGATCTTTGTTCCTTTCTTAGTCACAAGGGAAATAAGTATTATAAAGATCATTTAGTTTTCGTAAAATACCTTTTTATGTCGATGTTAGATCAGCATCCTATATAGTCTTTTCAAAAAGAAAAGATTAACATATATGACAAGAGATCGCCTGTATTCAACAGCACAGTCATAAGTGAATATTTTTATAGTTTCGTTTAATAATATCCACTTATTTCTGTAGACAAGATCTACGACCGCGTTCCTATTTTTTAACAAAAACTGTAAGGATCATAAATTGCTCATATATTCATATTACTTTGGATTAATAAGACAGACTTTATAAGTATGATTGTAATTAGACCTACAAACATCTGAAATTGTGTCTGAATGCTCTACGAATCATCCGCTCTATCAAATTCTTGGAGTTTTTTTTTTTTTAGTACGATACCATTGTGTACATAATCATGCATGAGTTCTTTGCATTTATGTATGAGATCATTCATCAATATTACCTATTGCCCACAACTGTGTGGCAGATTGTAATATCTATCAATAAATAAATCTATCAATTTAAAAAAAAAAAAAAAAAAAAATCAAATTCTTGCAATCTGAATCCATCAGTTTAATCCTCAAATGTTTTTATTTTAGGTCATAAGAATCCATATTTAATAGATATCTTTCGAAATTTCAGAAATTTTTATTTAACCTTTAGGCTTTCTTCGTTTCCTCATTAGTTCTTTAATTTTCTTCAAAATTTCAATAAAACAGTTGAACTTGATTTTCAGGGTCGAATGAGATCGGCCCCAAGTTTCTTAATTCTTTCTGGAGATATTGATTTTTTCCAGCTTTTTGAACATTCGCCCGTGTGCAGCGGTGCCTTGTCCACATGGTCTCAGTAAACTATACCTGATCTAATTCTGGTATAAAAATTTCCATTTAAGTTACCGACTATTGATTAAATGATAGTTTGGTCACAACAGTAAATGCTATCACGTCGGCAACAATCATACAGTTCACTGCATGGTGGTGGCTGTGGCAGTTGTTGCAATGGTTTAATCTATTTTTGCTTTAGGGGACATTTGAATTGTTTTTCCCTTCCTCTATAACTAACACTAATCCGCACTATTGATGAAAACCTCAAGTTATTATTAAATAAAATAGTGAATCACGAATAAAAAATATGTGTATAAGATGATCGCAGTGAATTATTGGGTATTGATCTTTCTCTATTTTTAGGATTTGCTCAACTATTGAATATAGCAGTTTATTTATCATTCTTTATTCTTCACTCTGCTTATAAAATAAATGAACTAGTATTAGATTAGTTTCTTTTAGATTAATTTTCTCCATTTTACTTTAATATTATACAGTGAACTGTTCTTGCTAAAGCAATTGTTGAGTAATAAATTATTTTTTTGGTTCATTATTATTAATTATAAACCATTGTAATCTATAAAAAACAAAACAAAAAAATCTATTAAAATAAATCAATAATCCATCATTTTTTCCTGAAACTACAGGGTTGATTTTTTTATTTATTTCAGATTTTTTATTTTGAAATTTTGTACCAAGTAATGACATGAGCGATGATTGTCGAAACTCGTCAATGTCATCCACAGTGACCTTTCAAAACTGCGATCTAATCAAGATTCCCCATGCCCATATCTCCGTCATTTATGAAGATAAAGTGAAAATATAAGGTTTAAGAATAACTATCCCAAAACCATTAAAACAAATCATGATCTTTTGTAATCGCCCAAGAAGAAAAACTAGTTCCCCCCAAAAAATATTTATGTTTTTTTGTTTACTTATTTGATGAATAATTAATTCAAACTATACACTGTTGTTTTATAATTTAAAGTTTAACCAGATTTGGATATAAAGTATTGCTATGGAGATTTAGAGGCTGGGAGTGGAGTATGCGGTTATACGATTAGAGCACGGTTATGTAATATACATAAATACATATTCAGGAGGGTCAACATGGATTTCGGAGTTGGAAGCCTCTACGGGATGCCTTGTGTCATTCTCGTAGTATGCTCTTCATTTAGTTTGCAATTCAACGGTTCTCTGCAGGCAGAATCCTCATTATTTATTCGCTACTATGTAAAAATAGTAATGGGTTCACTCATCCATTGTAGGATAATCTAGTAGCTACTTTCTTCAAAAGCAGCTGTGCGGTATAGAAAAAAAATCGAAGGAATTGTTTCTGTTGATCCAAGACTTCTCAATGTATGCTGACTGAAAAATTCGGTTCGATATGTTTGCATATTTGTAATAAAGCATTTCTGTTTATCTATCTACTTGGTGAGGTATTTGTAATTATATTTCTCAATTGCATATGTTGATGTTATTTTATTTAACTAGCCGTATGACTAGTTGGCGACAAACTTGTAACATTACAGCCCGATGACACAGTGACCTATATTATCCCAGGACTTACTTCAGAGGTTCAGTTCACATGACGTAACATACACTCCTCTCACTCTCGCTTTCTCGAGAGTAGGCAGCTGTTTCGGGGTCAGTTGAAATACCGCTTTCGATTTGGGTTGGTGTTGGTAGTAGGTTTTTTATATTGATCTGATTGTGTCGTATGGAATTCCAGTTTTTTTGGATGAGGACAATTAAAAAAGAAATTAATACCAATGATATTAAGAATCATTGATAATACCATGACATAGGAAAGGAGTTACTAGGGCGGGGATTGAAGTTCTAAGCCCGTCATACACATAGTAGACATATACTGTGTGGTTAGTTGGAATATATGATGATAAATCAAAATTAGCATATAGTCTATACTAATTTATTAAATGCATTTATTATTATTATTATTATTATTATTATTATTATTATCATTATTATTAACATGCGTATATATCACATCTTTGATTCAACAGTTACATAATTAAAAAATCTAACTTACGGGTTAAATTGATATTTAAAATTATTATTTTGTAACTCATTTTATCTAATTAAACTATTAAATGTTGATTCATAATGATATTTTTCATTTTTTTGTTTTTAAACAAAAATGAGTGTTGTTCATAAAATGAGTATTTTGAGATAATTTGAAGGTTACTTAAATAAACGGTACCTCATATTTCAAGACACCTTTTATAAATATACAAGAATTAAATATTTTTTAATTAATAAAGTCAATCTTAACTGTACAGAGCATTTTAGTGTAACTGTCGGAAAAAAAACAAACCCTATGTACGTTTTAAAAACTAAAAAGTGAATAAATGAATGTTTTTAATGCACTTTTAATCGATATTCTTGAATTCAATATTAATTCCTTTTTATTATTATTACCCATCCTCCTTTGTCATCTTTATTGTTGTATCTCTAAATATATTCTTATCTTAGCCCGATACATTTTTTTTTTCGCCTTTAACAATATAGAAATTATAATTTACTATCAAAATAAATAATTAAAATTTTAAATAAAATAAGTTATGTTTACATACAAGTCTAATATAGTTCAGCACTTAAATAACATTTAATTAGAATTTTAAAATACAACTCAACAATTCTTAACTAGGAAATATATACATTTAAGTAGAAATATTAAATATAAAACAAATATGAAAAATAATAATTCCCTTTTTATTACATAATTTCTTTTCTGTTCTTAACTTTTGTCAAGTTGTATTTTCTAAAGCCGAATGTGCTCCATATCCAGAGTAATATTGGATTTCTGTGCAACTGCAACATGAAAAAAATGTGAAGGACCGAGGAATAAAACGGCCAAGGTCCTCGAAGAGTGTAGCAGTATCAGTGGAGTGTGGAGTATTGGGTTTCATTACAGCCCCTGTTTCTTTTCTCTCGCGCCATATTGTGCTCCTCGAATATCCGCAAGCCTCGATTGGTTATATTAACTTTAACTACGCAGAACATTCAAGATCACTTCCGATGAATGTGCTCAATGTCAAATCTGAGATCAATCCTTCTACGCTCTAATTCTATAACAGCTCCCTATCGATAGAATTCTGTTTATTCCAATTGTTGTCAGGAAATTTCGGGTATTGCGGATAAAGAGTTGGTATGTCTAAATAAAAAATATCCTGATACTTAGTTAATTTACATTTCATTTAAGTAATTTGGAAAAAAAACATTACTAATGACAATAGTATATATATATTTTAAATTTATTTACTGCTAATTACAACTATACATTCATGTACATACATCCAGTAAATTTTATTTTTGTTTATAATGGCGTGATACAAGAGTGTACAGAAACTATCCATTAGTTGCTTGCACTCAAATGACGTTTATACATTGACAGGTCTCGTGGCCATCTTATTTTCAGGATAGTCAATAATGGAAGAGCAAGCAAGGATAGAAACTAGTGGGTTTGGGTGGTTAGAAAGTTTATAATGTAAGGAATGGTATTTGGTTCGGGCTTGATCGGCTACATATGAAACATTAAAGTCTTTATGTATGATTTTATTTGTGACAAAGTAAGGTGCGTTGAAGATTTCGGATCGTAAGGAGATACGAGAGGAATTCGAAGGTTTAGTGAAGCCCCAAAGCTCAACTCCGTATATCCAGGCCAGATAGGCCTTATAGGTCTTGTTGATGAGAATATTAATAATAAACTGAATTTTAAATTTAAACAAACAGCCATAGGAAAAAAGAACAGAATGCAGGCATTCCTTCTACAATTTTGCTGAATTGAAATAAAAACAGGTTCCTATTGGTATCAATAATTAATAATGGATAAATACAAAACATTAACGTTTTTGATAAACAATTTTTATCTTGAGAAATCCTGAAGTATGAATTTCTATATTACGTGAAAGTTAAAAGCTGCACGACACCGTTTCAGATTATTTTTTTTCAATAGTCGATAATGAGGTAAAATTATGAAAATTAATTTCATTTAAGAAGATAAGCGCTTTAATTTTTTTAAAATTGATATTATTTTACAAAAAAAAACATTCATAGCTCTAAAATTGTAATAGTAATCGCATAATGGAATACACATCCTATTAACAGTGAATTTCCTGTATTCTAATATTTTAACCTGATGTAAATTACATTACAATATGAATTCCAGACTGAACGCGTAACTACTGAATCTGCAAAAACGAAAAATATTCGCTGTAGAAAGTTTAAACGCTCAGTTATAGTTATTATATAAATGAACCATTGTAGAAACTGTGAACCTTCCGAGCTTAGAGAGGGTCCTGAAGATTGAGAGGAAAATTCTGAGGAGGATTCACGGACCCAAAATAATGCAAGAGGGGTGTAGGAGAAAATCTAATGAGGAAATATATATGAATTTGGAAGACCTGGAAACAGTCATCAGTGCCAGGAAACTGAGATTTGACGGGCACATGAGAGACTAAATAAGAAAATTGTCAACAAAGTCTGCAGCTATAGAAGTAAAGGGAGGATATGTAAAACCAGTAAAAGAGGAACTGGGTAGAATAAAAGTACCGGATGAAGACTGCTTGGATAGAGAGCATTTTTGGAGGAAACGATAAGAGGGAAAGGATGAGGGACGAGGGGGGAAATGGACGGAGGAAGAGCGGGAGAAACAGTTCAGGAGGATGAAAGGGTATAAAAATAGAAGGAAGGTGGAAGGTGTGAGGATGAATCAAAAATGATATTCGCGTGATCCTTACCACGATTGTGAAAAAAAATAACAGGCCATTAAATCTTATTAATTTATAAAAAAAAAAAAAAATCAATTTGATGTGTAAATATCCTTTTACATTGAATTAATTTATTTATTATCTGTATTTAGTAATTAGAATAACTCAAATGTCATTATTCTTTTTTGTCATAAAAAATATATCTTCTTTTATAGTCCTGAAAATTCGTACTTGATTTTCTAATTAATTAAGTTAATTGTTTAAGTTCAAAGTCTTCATAATCAGCTATACGTTTAATTATTTAGTACAATCATAAAGACCTTCACTTAGTTTTTTTTTTTGTGTTATTATCATATAAAGTTGTAATTTATCGAACTAAGTTTTTGTGTACGATTGTTTCTTTTCTTGAAGTTTCTGTAGTTTTCTCCTATATCACACAAAAAATGTTTCAAATTCCTAGATGTTCGCGTTAAACTTAACTCATTTTATGAAATTATCTCTAGGTTCGGAGGTAGTGGCTGTGCTTCACATATTACGATTTCAAACTCCGAAAGTTCCTGTATTATTTTTACAAAAAAAAAAAAAAATGATAGAAACATTTTTGATGTTCATCAAATTGGTGCATACCCTCTCCCATAGATTTGATAATTTTGTTTATCCATTAGATTTACTTCAAGACCCTCGCTGAAAAGATATGAGCATAGTTCGACACGGTACTAATTGTGGTAGAGAAAGCAGGCGAGTGCATCCATAAGGAGTTGCACGCTACTAGCGTGTTCGTGAAAGTGTGAAATATCCGTGTGCATGTTTCGCACTGTGGGGAAAGGTGTGCTCATTGCATTTACCCGGCGACTTCTTTGCAAGCGATACTTGCTCGGTGAGATATGGTTGTAAAGATCTTCTTGGTTTAAGGTTCGAAAAAGTAAACGATTGGTCGCTGTTAACTTAGTCGTGTAGGAAGAAGTTTTAGATTTAAAGAGTGGGATGAAATGAAGTTGGATAGAGAAGTGGAGTTAGTATTTAATGTTTATGTATTCATGTGCGAAGGATAATAATAAATCATTCTGTCATGTCTCGAGACGGATTTTCGTCCTGTAAAAATTAGTAAATTTGTAATAAAAAAAACTCCAAAATTTTCCTTATGTAATTTATAAATATTTTAAATAAAGTTAATCGAACTCGTAATTAAAAAAATATGACTGACATCTGAAAAAACAGAAATTGCCCCTGACCACTTTCATACAAAATCTTTATTTCAATAAATTTAGTGAAATGCTGAAGGTGAAGTGCGAATAAAAGTAAAAAAATAGTAATGTATGTTTTTAACATGAAGTTTCTTGTGGTAATGATAATTATTCTCAATAGCTATTCTCATAGTTAGCCCAATTTACTAATTAATACTATTCCAAGAATATTAATTAATCAGTTTTATTTACTTTGGGTCTCATTTATTCACGTGTTGAACAATACATTGCCTCATTTCATATTACTTAACCTCATACACCTAACAAACGCTTTCAAATACGTCGAAATGTGCAAATTCATGTAGTAAACCCAAAACTTGCAATTGCGTAAAATATATTGTATAACTAGATATATAAATAATGTATCTTATGCCAAAATAAGTTCATTTCTATTATTCGTTATTATTTCTGTCGAGGTCTAACTGAATTTGAAACTAAAGAACACAAGATTGCACGAAAATGTTGTTCCGATTCTTTTTTTTCTCGTACCCTCCTGTGTAAATACAAATAATAATTAAGTACAATATAATGAGAATGAAAGAAATGCTTCCTTCTGTTTCCCGAAGGTATTTTAAGGGAAGGGGTTTAGGTAATGTCCACTGTATGTGGAGAGTCACGGTGCCACTTGCGCATTGTGTGAATTGTTGTGATATAGAATGAAATTACAAAAGATATTTTCGGGAACGAAATTTTACACATTTAATGTATACAATTTTGAAATTCTTGGTTAAGCATTAAAAAAAAAATCTGAGATTGTTATATTATTATTGGATTAATAGTACCTAGTGCTGCTACTTGCAACCTTTTTTAATTTTGAGGGAATGAGTGTGATCATTTTTTGTAAAAACAACGATTTTCCATTAGAATTCGTCTTAGATTATAATTGGTGTATATACGGCTTTGTTCAGAGTAAAATGTCGGAATGCAATCATATGAAATTTATAATTATCGAACATATTTATAAAATTTAAGTATGAAATTCCTGGTAACGTGATTTTTATTTATAATAAATTATGAAAATAAATCAACTTGCATAAAATATTTATTATGTTACGATCCAGTATGCCTTTCTAAAATATATCTAAACTAATCCTTAGTTTTTTTCTAAGGGGAACCTGAAGCGAAACAACTCAAGCGGTCACACTTCATGAGCACCACCAACGGTACTCCTCAAGAATGGAGAGCGTTGCCGGAAGTAAGGATTTCGGACGGAAGTATAGTGTACGGTGTCCATGAGGCCTCTAGTGATTCAGTAGAACCAATAGGAAGATCCCATTCTCGTGCCTTGAACCAGTACCTTGAAGGTTACATAACCCGCCCTGCGGGGCACTAACACCCTGGAATGTTGGAGCATTCCAATCTGAGTCGGTCCATGCCCCTTCCTTATTTTTGCTGTTGGAATAAATTTCAAATAATATTTTTCATGTGAATATGTGTATGTATTTGTGTGTGCGCTTGCGTCTATACTAGTCTGCACATAGCCGATAAAAGGAACCTGATGTACAACAGCAATATTTGAAATATTTATTAACTTATCATCATTATATATTCAAGTAAAACCATTCATGTCTATTTATTTTTATTTGCCAATCATTTTGTACATTATGGTATCTATAAAAAAGAATGGGTAGCAATAACTTATGTCTTAAATGCAATTAGTAAAAACTACGTTTTTGAATTCCAAATCCTTGTGAGAGGGTTCTAGCGAAAAAATTAATCGTCAAACTTTTCGATATTTTTTCCCTGTTTTCGATAAACTTAACTTTCAAGCAAATCATAATCTCTTATACCCATTAAAGAATATTAAGATTTGCGTCAAATATGTATCTAATCACTAATTGTGTCTAATTTCATCTGGTAATGTGGTTGAAATCGACAATAATTTTTACCAACTAAAAAAAAATTCTATGTAAGAATTTTAAAAGGGTTATATGCGAGAAACGAGTGTTCTGAAGTATCTTTGGTATAAAAGCAAATGTGTTATTAGATAATGTTTTACATTTCGACTTTCATTCATTTCGACATTTCATCGACATTTCATTCTCACAGGTGGTGGACGATTTGCGTTTTGCTCTCTTTCTTGCTTTCCTGTACAAATTCTAACCTACTTTTAGTTGAGGTATAAACTTGGAAATTAAGAAACTCAGTCCTTTTAGAATTTACTTGACGATAAAATTCTAAAAATAAAATAAAATAATTAATTTTTGACACCTAAAAGAAATCAAAATGTCAATTATTTTTGACCCTTGATGGAAACATGTCTTTGAACTTGATAGGCCTATCGAAGTCAAAATGATATATATCTTTGGTCCTATGATATTTTTCATATCTACCATAGATCATATATTAGGAGTATTCATGACGTGTTAAATGTAAAATATTTTACCATGTTAAATGTTATAAGTATAGGATTTTGAGCAGCCCTGTTTAAAGTCATGTTAAATGAATAAGAGCTCCTAGCGGATATTCTGAGCAACTTGTTTTATAACCTTTCCTTCCAAAACTTTATGTTATTGTTTACTTCTATATTTTAATTAAATTAATTTATTACAATTTGCCTAAATTGAGTGAAAAGTGAAAGTTGTGTGAACGTTTGGCCTTTTTCTATCTTCTAACTTGTGAGGAAGAGAATTAAGATGATCTAATTGACAACTGTCTTTACACTATTATTATTGCTATCTATTGCAATATTAGTTTTAAAACATCCTAAACAAAACTAACACAATCAAAACAAATATGAGCAATTAACCTAACACAAAACACAATGTGATGAGCTCAGCTGGTCTGTTGTGTGGCGTCATTCTCCATTTAACAGACTCGCAACCGTGTTATATATTTTATCGTTTTGGCATGCTAAAAATGGAAATATTTCTCAATTTAACATGTTAAACAAAATATCATGAATTATATGGAAGTTGAAGTTTAGGTCTTGTGAGAATTTTTAAAGTTTTTTTCAATTTTTTTTTTAATATTTCCAAAACGATGGTTCTTAAATATAACTATCTGGTACAAGAATTAATTCCCCCCCCCCCCCTAATTTTCTATTATATTCATTTATATTTATTCTTCTTCTGGAATTCAGAGAATCTTATGGCCCTCAAACTTTTAAATTCATATAATAGGCAATATGCAGTCCTTCCTATTATTTTGGGGACATGTGTCATCTGATTATAACAATTTTTGATTTATTCAAAACTGAATATAAGTCCTAATTTCATCCTTATTTTTTTCTTTTAATTGATGGTATTTCCCCACTTCCTTTATATAAATTAGTACCTTTTTGTTATATCCATTTGTCTATATAAATTTCAGTGCAGTGGTAAATCTTGGAATCATCTGTACATCCCCTGCCACGTTATTGGTACTGAAAACATATGGAATTAAAAATTATTAAATTTTATTTGATAAGAAAACGTAATCTAGGATGCAGTCTGTCTGTTTTATTATCCTGTGTTGAATAATTTTGAAAAGTATTAGAAATGTGCGTTTTGAACGAAAATATCAAATTATAAATGCAAGAAGTTATAGTTTTTCTTTTTCATTTGCCATCATGGGGGGAAATCAGTGCCATTATATGGGTTGTGTCGTAAGAATACTGACAATAGTGTATATTAGTCCATATCCAAGAGTTGATATAAATTATTAATAATGTATTTTAACATTTATTGTATTGTTATACCTTTCAGTCACAATGAAGGAAGGAACGGGCATTGTGAAACATTTTATTATTAAATATATTTCACGAGGCAGACTTCATTTAGCTCCCTCCATTATATTTTTTCCCTTTACGCTTTATCCTCTCCCAGAATAAATGGATTCTTTCATCCTTGTAAAAGCACTAACAAAGACTAATGGCCGTTGAATTATAGCTGAAAGAGGAACCTCCTGGATAACTCGCCGCTACGGACGTGCCCCGCAATTAAACACACCGCTGGTATAATCTGCGTCCTAGCTGCCGTGGGTGTTGATCCCCGCTCAAAGGCTTCAATTACAATTAACAAGTTATTACGCAACAATAGCATCTCAAACTGTTACACTCCTAAGTTGTTTCGCTGATGGATTAGCTTGAAAGGAACAAGATATTGTTGGGGTTTTATTGCTCTTCTATTATTATTTACTACCGCGTTGTTGAGGTCATGCTGTTCTGTTATAGGATTCCTTCTTCACTGGTATCAATTAGGAAGCAAAAGTTCCTTTTTCAGTTTTTACTTCGTTATAAAAATCTTTAGTGAGCCGAAAGTTCTGTCTTCTGATTGCATATAAAATAATCAAATAAAGTTAACAACTAATGTTCATATAATACGCAAGAGATCGATTATTGGACACAGGGAGGAGGCAAAAGTTGTTTAAAGACCCGCATATTTTTATTTAAATAAATATTTAATTACTAAATATTTTATAGGTGTTGAGAAAATTAGGTTTTCTTATTTACCTAATCTAAATATAATATAATGTTTTCTTGATGGGGTGTAGATAGTTGACCATAGATTAATGATTGGAGAAGTTTGTCGGGGGGGGGGGTGCGGTCAGCAAAGAACAACATAAATAAACAAAATTAAGGCATAAAATAAATAAATATAGTTTTGTTTATTTATGTTGTTCTTTGGTGACCGCACCCCCCGACAAACTTCTCCAATTATAATGTTTTCTTGTTTTCTTTATTAAAAAAAGACAAAACGAACTTAATAAACTCATATAAACTTGATATAATTATATAAACCTAATAGCATTATAAAAATCGATTTATATTAGAACTTTGAAAGTACATGATAATTAACTAAAAGAGAAAAAAGATTTTAGGATTCTGTAAAGGTTCATTCAACGATCAGCTATGAAAAAAAAATAATATGTATCTATTTACTAGGTAATGTATACAAAAATCTCATGCTACTGAAAATAAACTATGTACAATAAGAGAAAATAATTGTAACTGATTTAATAAAATAAATAATTGACATCTTATGAAAAAAACAGAAGCGAATTCAAGAAAAAGATGAAGAGATACAAAAAGAAATTAAGATCAAATAAAATTTTAGAGTGATAAATAGACCTGATAAATATAGAATTTATAACAGAATCTCCTGCAACAACCTGGGCTTCAGTCTTCGGGTTGTGGTTGGGTTTCCCAAGTTGTAGGTCACTGTTCCTTTAACTGTCGGTAACTGGGAGTGGAACTTCATTTTTTTTTTTTTTTTTTTATGTAATCCTCTACTGTCTCTCTTTGTAATGCCCCATGCAAATGGCTGTTACAAACTTACAAACCAAGGAGCATCTGCTGCAAATCTTACGACTTTTTTGAAAAGATTGTAATTTTTTCCGTTTCAGAAAGGATGCCGCTCCCCAGACTTCACAGCCATACGTCAGCGGTGGCGTGAGAATTTTTTTCAACATAAAAATAGCTGAAATATTGTTCATAATTTTTGCCTTCCTTGGTCTTAAGATATGAAATATTCCTTGGTTAAATTTTATTTTTTCATAGTGGACGGCAAACGTTTAACTTTGGAACGATTTAACCAAAATTAACAATGCTAGAGAATCGGTTTCTGAGAGTGTTGGATTCACCAGATGTCAACTAAAATTAGTAAATTATTGATAAAAACAAAATAAAAAACAAAAAATAAACATTTAGAATCATTTTCCTGACCAGCGGAACTTATTTATTTTAAGTTATGTATAAAGTCACTATAAATGTACTAAGATGCAAATAATATTATATATATCGTTGGGTTAGTTGTAAATTGTGATAGCGTTCATTAATTTCAACCCGACTTGAAACTTGAAACCACCCCTACAGGCGTTCATTATTTTCAACGTAACTTGAACCATTAGCCTGATGATCCTTTGCCACTGACAATATGATCAAAATTCGTGTTGAAGGTTTCACCTGAGCACACTTCATAGGATCTTGGATGCCCCTGGAGATCCTTATTGTACCGTAATATTTTCTGATTTATGTTTTAAGTATCTATCTAGTCAGTTTTAACAAAACAGAAAAAAATAAGTAATAATTGCAAAATATTACGAAAAATTTATAGAAACTGAAAAATAATAACCCACTTTTACTCAAATAGCACCGACTTTATGTGGCAGGGTGGACCCTAAGCGGGGCTTCAAAACCAACAGAGTTGACTCACGGTTTCAGTAACAGAATAAATATCTATCTACCACATACGAATTTGATCCCGAGTCCTTGGAATCAGTACGGCAGCTATCTTACTCTGTACCGTTCATCTCACTAAACAAAACTAAAATCAATAAAAATGATCTAAAGAATAGTGATTTATTTTATTCGATTGTGTTAATAGCAGGAAAAACTTATTCTTGATGGTTCAACTTGTTCAATTTTGCCATTTTCTTTGTTAAAATATTTATAGATGAAATAGAATGTGAAATGAAATCGAATATAGATACATGTTCTCCGCCGTTGGCTTTAGGTTTATTAGGTTTGGCATTGGGGGGCTTCCACTGGCAATTCTTTCGTCACCATCTCTTGAAAAACAATATATCTCGTATGTATTAAAATGTCGTTATTTCGAAAACGTTTTTGAATTAATTATCTTTTGTTAATAAAATAATTTAATTTTTTATTTGCTAAAGATTTCGCAAACAAGCATTAGATCATATAATTGATTTTCAAGACATCCAAAAATAAAATCATCAAATTCAATTAATGCATTCTAATAAATTGTTTTTTTTTTTTGTTTTTTTTTCCGAAACCACCATTCATTATTTCTTACAAGTTTCGATATTATTAGGGTAAATAAAATGAGGTTTCATGAGCACACTTCTCACCCTTTCCAGTTCCATCCGGTTAGTCCTGATGAAACCGACCCTGACAGCTGAAAGTTGAATAGCATCTTGGGTGTCCGGTTTGATAAAACCTAAAAGTGTAAAGTAAACTGTGGTATTATCTGGAGTGTTTTAAGTATACATAGAATGTCCATGGTGCTTGTAATATAGAACCCAATATCGGACAAATTCTTTGCTTAAGTAATTTATTAGTCATGAAGCTACTTAAATTCTGATTTGGGGCTTTTGTTTTAGGTTCTTCCAAACATATCCTAAAATATACAGTTAACTTCATAATTTCATAAAGTTTCTGAAACAAAAAAAAAAAAACGGAAATAACCGTATATTTTACTCATATTTCGAGGTATTAATTTATCCCTCCTTAAACATATTAGTAGATTTTTTATCGATGTGTGTAGTTTGAATAATGAAATAATGAAACATGGTATAGTAGTTGTGTGCCTTACACTAATTCCAGGCTCTTTTGAAAACACTTCAATAAGCTCGCTCTATGTATTCATACATAAGATTGGATATATTTTCCGTTAAGCTTTCAGCAGAAGGCAGCGGACTGCTGTTCCAAGTTTCTTTGGATGTTTATTCGAATAGATGTTGTGTATACCATTGGCATTTATATTTATTATTAATGATTTTTGGTTTTATGGATTGTAGAAGTAAAACTATATAAGTTGCATTAGTTTATACTTTTTTTTTTGTATAATTGTAATTATTTTATTACTTTTCTTTAATTTTATATTAATGTTTCTTTTTTTTTCCAGGTGAGTATTTGTTTATTCAACTTCATACAGTTACCTTGGTAAGTGTGATAATAAGTCATTAATCATTGTTAAATAGTGTAATGTACGTAGTGAAAGTAATAAACATCAATTTAGGTTTGCGTAAAACTTAAATGGTTTTTATTATTTCCTTGTTTAATTTTGTTTTAGTCGGGTCTGGTAAAAATTGTAAGATCGTCACAACAATAACTAAACAAATAGGAACAAAAAAGAGTAGATTTACGTTAAAACATTTAAAAAATCATTAGTTTTTACTCATAATTTTTTTTTTTAGGTTTAACCTCTCGTAGAGCCATTTATTTTACTATTTTTTAAGACGATACAAGTGTGGGATCCTAGTTTAAAAACGAAAACAAACTAATACCTCAGCCATATCTTCCTGTCAAAAAGATTCCTATGGGCGTGCTTCTCCGAACGATGGTTTAAATTTATGTGGTTATTATTTTCCCATATAGTTGCGATTCAATTGCATCACTATCCCCTTTGGGTATCTTACAATCACCTCGGATAACCATAACGTCTCGACCGTTTGTGACTCTCGTTTATCTGTGTTATGGAATATTAAGATAATCCTCAATTGACGTTTTATCCGAAATATTGTGAATAATGTTTTTTTTTAACTACTCGAGGTAAAGGCATTGGCAGTCACCAATTATTGACACTTGGAACTTAAATTTTGAGGTCACCGACGTTTTAAAGGCAAACTACTCAGCCACCAATTCCTACCAAAATTATATCTCCATGGGTTATAAAATGTGTGATTGAAACAGATTTCTTATCAGATCACTTCAATCGCCGAACCTTAAAATTATGCTTAATGTTAATGTTACTTAAAATGTTGCCGTATTGATCCCATCTTATGTTATGAGCTTGACTTGATTAAGCTTATTTTGATACCAGCTTATTTTAATGATTTGAATGTCATTTTCGAAAGTGAATTTCTATCTAACCTACAGCTATTAGGAGTTTCAGTATTTGGGTCTTTAAAAAGATCAATATTGACAGATAGTGTCACTAACTAGGTATTTCAGAAAACATTCGTTTATATCTGACTGTGTTTTAGAATTATGCTTCTGCTTTTCAAAATAAAAAAAGGATCGATCCGTAAAAGAAGATTGAAGAAGGTCACTTCAAACTTGTAAAAAGTGGAAATTTCTGCAGAAATGGATCCTCATCTGATAATAATAAAGTGTGGTTTCTTCACAGCCACGATGTTTACCAAAAGGATAAAGACAACCACCATTCCTTAACAAGTTTTGAGGGTTTCATGTGTAAAGAGGATTGCTTGCATCCATCAAAGCTTGCAACAGACTAATGAATGTTTTCCATTTTGGTTAGAATGAGGTATTAGTCGAAGAGTAGAATGTAGTTACAATTGCCAATGCCTCTAGTGTTGGAGATAATGGAAAAAACAAAACTATAATTTCAGCTATTCCAACAAAGCTATAATTCCTTATTCATTGAACCTCGATTAAAATGCATTAAGGTATGTCTACTTAATATAATATCGTATATAATTTTCATTTTATAATAAGTTTAAACGGATCCATAAGCTGTTTTATGATAATTTTTAACCAATAAATTAAATGCATTTAGTTTAGTTCAATATAAAATTATTTAATAATTCAGTAATTTCAATGTGATGTCACAAACTTGTTCTATTTCTCGACTAGTATTGGTTTTTACACGTCAATATACGGTGGATAACTTATCATCAGATTTCGCCTCAGAATGTAAAAAAATTAGAAATATTTTTTTAAAAATTATTGCCAAAAAATGTAAAACAAACCGAGTTAAATATGAAAAACATAAGGGTAAGTTTGTTTATAAAAATTTTATTAAAACATTTGATTTAATCGTCAATAATTGGTTCCTTTACCCTTCTGTTCTACAACATAGAAGATCACAGGTTTTGTTAAAATTTGCAGTTTTTTTATCTTTGTCACAACTGTAAACTACTTATGCCGCAATGGCAGGAGAGCAGTTATAAGTGTAAACAATGATTATGCCATACTTTGCTGGGCTTTTCACTTCATTAGGTCATAATATAGATAATTTTTTTCCGCGGGTAAATGAAAAAACTGAAGATAACAAATTAGGCCATCAGGGGAAAAGAATAGCCTTGCCTAATCAGATAACCTTTTTCGATAAACGGTAGCTTTTTTTTCCGACTTCAAGAAATTTATTTTGTAATTTTATAGGGTTTGTTATAGGCTATGTGTGTGAATTACATTACTTTTTTTTTTTTAATTATTTTATGAAATGACTGTAACTGCAAATAGTTTAGTTTTGACTTTTTAAAATTTATTTTTTAATTTATCCGTTCCAAAAGTAAAGAAATTGTAAACTCCTTAACTAGTTAACTATACTTATTAATTATATCACCGTATAAAGTGATTCAGAAAACCTCTTTGTCAGTGTTTTCTTATTTTTTTCACCTAACAATATCTATAATTAGGTTTGCTTAGCTTTAAGCTTGACTTGACCGATGGGTGGGTGAAGTGAGACGTGACAAAGTGGATAAGCAACGTGACGTGACTCCTGTATATATTAGAAGACACCGTAGTACTGCTGATATAGAAGAGTTGGTCTGGAAATAATCCATGGGCTTTATTTCCAATTCAGAGCTAAATAATTAATTTTCTCTGTGTATTACATTGTTACGTTTGTCAAAGAGCTGTAAACATTTGGTAAAACTTAACTGTAAGATTTATAGAAGTATTATTGTTGTTTCGTTTTTATAAATTACATATTTTTTTTTCAAATTAACGTTTACTTCACATTAAATTTTGACAACATCAAGTTATAATTTAAACAGTATTTCAATGTCAATTTCTCGCTACTTTTCTTACGTTTGATGTGTGCCAACGTTTTGGTCAACGTTGTAAGTCTTATTTACGATTATGAAATAAATATACATAAATAATTAAATTCAGTGGAGTTAGTTACTTCATGAGAAGAGTTAAATTTTAATATTATAACATATAAGTAAAGCCATAACTGATATATTTTTTTTATATTTAAAACTTTATTTATTGATAGATATTACAATCTGCCACACCGTTGTGGGCAATAGGTAATAGTGATGAATGATTACATTCTTACTAAAATAAAATAAAATAAGAATGAAAAATAAATAAATAAATGAAAAAAAGTACATAAAAATATATAAAATGAACATAATCAAACTATGTGCACGAAAATATAAATTAATAAAATAAAAGAATCTCTAGTCACATTTACACTCCTATATACAATATTTACACAATCGACCTGAGGATCTCTGAGCCCACTCTATCCTCCACGTGTGAGGGGTAGAGCAGAGCTCATAAGATCCCAGTGCATCCCTCGCGCCGCATCACTGGTAATGAGCCAGTGGAGGCTGAGCAAGAAAAACTGTTAATAATTTGAGCTTTTATACTCTCAATTTTAAGGAATATTCGGTTCCTTACCTGCACTACAGTGAAATGCACTTAAATAATATAAAACAAAAAAAAAAACTGAAGGTAAAAATTTTATCTTGTTTGGATTTGACGCATAGATTGATGATTTCAATTAGATATAAGTAGAGTTGATTCATTTGATATATTTTGATCATTTTTGATTGAAAAAGTAACCTCTATTTTTCTCATGATATCATAAAGAGATCTAACCTGCTATGAACAAGACCGTAATATGAACTGTAATTCTTCAATTACATATTTATTATTATAATTTCTTATATGTATTATTTTTTTTTTACTAATTTATTGTTATTTATTAAAATTATTCATATTATAGTAAATATGAAGATGCAAAAAATTAAATTAACATGTTTTTAAATGCATACGTCATAATTCCATTCCTACCATTGTAGTAGCTATAATTATATACGAACAGTTTTTTCTTTCCGTGTAAACTATATTTAGTTTCTTCTTCTTCTTATTTTTTTTTCAAAGTGGTACTTCAACTGATTTATTCAAATAGATACTCAATTATCTGCTAAGTGAGGCAATTTGTACAATAGGCCTAACCTTGCACTCATGATGAGTGCCGCGAAATATTTTTGACTCAAAAGAGGTGTTGTAGCGAAAAAGGTTTAAGAACCGCTGTTTGAAAGGGAGACCTACGCAATCCCTTAGAATGACTATTCAATCTGTAGGTAGGTTTGAGACAGAAGGATTACGAAAAAAAATTGAATGGTAGGATTCTATAATTTTCTTTGTAATTAATTTTTTTTTATGACCCCTTTTATGGTCATTTTTAACATACGGGAGGAGGAGGGGTTATCTACTAAGTATCCTAATTCTAACGATCTTCGAATTGGGAAGTCAAGTTTTCATTTCGTGGAGTCGCCTCAGAAATAAAAGTAGCCTATAAAACACCCTGGCCGGATTCGAATCAGTATTGCTGCAGTCATGAGGAAGTCGAAGTTCAATCTCTAACACTCTCGGCTACCACTGGCATTTCCGTAATCCATCTGTCTTAACCTTCTTCCTAACAAAACTCTTATCATCTAAACGTCCACTTTTGTTTATACTGCCATTCCGATTGATCATATAGATACGAAAATTAACAAAACATCTGTCGTCATGTCAAGGGTAATATGTCTTCCAATCAATTTTCACTATTTTCATTTTATCGTATTTCCTGAACATTTTTCCTTTTTCTTTATTATCTGAAGATAAAACCTGTGTATAGCCGTTTAAAAAATATGTGCTTAACCAGGATTTTTTTTCGCATAGAAAGAGAAATTAAATATATTTAAATAATGGCTAGACTTTAATAAAATTGAAGCTTCGCCATGTTTATTGGAATGAAGTCAATATGGAACCACCCATCTGGTTTTAGATTATCTGAGATTCTGGAGGCAGGAGGTACCTACCTGCACATTCCTAGGAAAGTTCTTCTAAATCGGGTTATCGTCAGTAGGTGTAAAGCGTTATGTGGATTCGACTCGGCAATTTTGCTCACGATTACTAAATAGTAGATTGTGAGTGAACATTTTTGATTCTGAGGACAAGTTTGATTTTTATTTTCTGCCTAAATTCCAAGCAATAGAAAAACGTAAGTTTCCTTAAGGTATCAGGATTTTGCCACCCTTTACGGATGATAATAATTAATAGATTTCTATGTATATATATATTACAAATATCTGTTATATTAATATTCATAACAAGAATTATTTTATAATGAGGTGTAGATAGTTGACCGTAGATTAATGATTGGAGAAGTTTGTCGGGGGGTGCGGTCAGCAAAGAACAACATAAATAAACAAAACCATATTTATTTATTTTATGCCGACGTAGGTAGGCTTGGCCACCTTCTACGCCACAACCCCTGACGAAGACCTGAAACTCAGGTCGAAACGTCGGCATAAAATAAATAAATATGGTTTTGTATATTTATGTTGTTCTTTGCTGACTGCACCCCCCGACAAACTTCTCCAAGAATTATTTTAGTTGTATCTGATAATAATTATAGTAATACAATTTATACTAAGAACTTTAAGCTTCGGTATAAAGTGATGAGATAATTTAATAAAAAATTTAGATGTTTAATTAAATTGATCAATCCGGAAGTCTTTGCAGCTTGTCTGTTTCTGAATAACGAGCATGCACCGTGCAGGAAAAAGACTAGCTGAAGAATTAGGATTTCATAACCTGTACGGAAGTTGCTTGCAAGAAGCACTGCTATTACAGCAGAACGAGCTAATTTCTAAGGATGGCTTCCTGGGAGCCAACCTACCGCGGAGCTGTTTTTGTATTTGTTTCTGCTTACTATGAAAACCGAAAAAAAAAAAAAAAAAATTATCGCTACATCACAAGGGTCAAGGTTTGAGTACTTCGTAAGGATGTTGCACAACTGATTCTTAAACAACGGTTGTGGAAGGAAGTTATTTGTTCACAATCGCGCTGAACCGTCTGATATTTCCCCATTTAAGGGTACCCACTTTATGTAGTTCCAGGACCCACACAATTGATTACCGGCTACTGTAATAGATCATATATCTGTACCCGCTTGAAGTTGATATATCTGTACCCCCTTGAAGTTGCAGCAGTAATCAACCTCACCCCACAAAAAAAAAAAAAAAAAAAAAAGATTTTTTTAAATTTCTATAATTGACAAAAAAATTAACACTCTTAATAATTAGAGGTTTTATGTTTTAAGATACGTAGGATCTATAAATCAAATAAAAAATAAATTCCTACATATACATTTCATAGTAAATTTTGTAATCATTATTTGAGTGGCATTCAAATTACACACAAAACAATCATTTTTTCTTATATTTTATAAAATGAATCCTTGTAATCTACCAGAAAATAAAATTATCCCTCCTGCTTTTTCTTATCTTCTATACACTGTTGCTATTCATTAAATGGTAATAAAATATTCCTTTTAAAAAATCGGAATCGGACAACATTTGCAAAGAAATGGCAGATTAAACTCGTAATGTTATAACAGTGCTTTTAAAACTGTTCCAAGAGGTTCCCATAGAAACTGGTTATTTTTTTTGTCAATATTTGAAATAGCTTGGAAAATATACATCTTCCGGAACATTGGAATATGCATCGAATTCCTAAACAATTAACCGGACTTCGAACGCAAACCGGTTAGGAAAGTCGTGTGAGTGGACACACCAGATTTTTTATTGTTAATTATTTACTAAATAATTGATTTAAATAATGAATCATTGTGTAATAATTTACACCATTTTTTATTTATTTATTTTTCCCATTAGGTGCATTGACTTTTAGTAATAGTCTTTATATTTTATTATAATTGAAGAATTTGTTAGAAAAAAACAGATAAATATGAATACTATGAAATGATTTGATCATTAAATTTGGTAAGAGGATAATTCTGGTACCTATTTACGATAATAGTATACTATCAAAATACAATTTTATGTTATTTAATTCATAATGATGAGTTAGTTGTTGACCGTGTATATACATATAT
>NW_027109834.1:1473267-1474031 GCF_000696795.3 Halyomorpha halys
TATATATATACACACATACCAGGAGAAGATGGTTGAAGTGCGCCATCAGAGAGCGTTTTTTTTTCTATATTCCGTATTGGTCTATTCTTACACCGTCTGGCACAATGCAGCATTATTTTACTGTACGCTACATCTTTAACATGTGAACGCCCGTTCTGTTGGCATTAATTTTCCCTACTAGTGCCCTCAGGATCGATTGGCGAATCGGGACGTTATATTAATAAGATTGGCTGGCGTGAGGGAAGTGAATTTACGGCCAATTAACTGACACATCCATCACCCACGGAAGTGCTCAGATAAAGTAATTAACTTACGACTGTAATTAGCCTACTAGTAATAAGCTCTTTTTAATTAGATGTTCTGATAAATTTTTATCTCGTCGGCTGTTGAATGGCTACTATAAAAATAAAATTTAACATGAGAGTAAAATATTTCAGAAGTACTAGTAGCATAAATTTTATTCCTGTACATGGAATTTTTATTTAATCTTCTACATCAACCTTAATGTTATTTATGCCTTAGACTTTTCTGATTATAAGAATCTTTGTTTGTTTAAATCGTTGTGGCTAAGATAAAACTAAACTAATATTTAACATACAAAGTCGTTGAAGGTAATGAAGAATGACGACAAACGCCTTAATAAAAGATTTTTCTGTGTAATATTACATCCTGTCTTATATTTATAGACAATGGTAATAGGGATGGTTCACACTATATTTAAAAATATTTAAATTAAATAATAGAAAAATAAGAAATAGAATATA
>NW_027109834.1:1474095-1480260 GCF_000696795.3 Halyomorpha halys
TAAAACAAACCTCATTACACTCAAGTCATATATGTGCCTCTTCTGTTTAATGGGATATCATTTTTACTATTTTAAATATTAATTGTATAACAACTTATACAATAATATTTAAACTCTGCTCTTAGCCATTGGATTAATGTGTAAAATTTTTAGTAAACTTTTATGTTCCTGTTATACTTTTGAAAACGATATATTTTATAATTTTGCAATATATTAGTACAGGAACGTATATCCACAGTGAATAATTAAAAAATATCTGATCTAAAACGTGTGAAGGATAATTTCAACTCACAGTTTATTGGTAATTGCAAGTTGTGTAATCCGTATACCGCACTAGATTTTTTATTTGGAGTTTAACGTCCTTTTCTATCCAACTGAGAGCAGGTTAGACAGGTTATTCTATAGGTTACTATTCTAGTCTGAGTGGAAAAGTCGAGACTTATACCAAGGGTCCTTCACAAAATAAAATCAAGTCTCGCCCGAGGCAGGTTCGAACCGGCTCTACTTCTGACACAGCAATGCCTAGTTTGTGGCTCCACACTCGGTCATCAAAAGCCTAATCGTTTACACATCTATGTTTACTCATCCACATCCACTACTCTTGTGGTATCATTATCAATTATCCCGTTTAGTCCTGACACCAGGGCAAGCCTTCCTCTGTTCTATGTTCGGCAGTAAGGTTGATAAAGAGAGAATATTTGATTTTTTCTGGAGTTTCATTTTTGACATACTTTATTTTACGTAATTATAGGGAAGAGTTGCTTCATTGCATTGAGTGAATAGCTCTGATCTGTTCCCTGTATTTGCTATGTCAATTCTATTTTATAACTGTAATAGATACTAAAAGATAATTAATGTTGTCATTCATTAACTGATTATGAAGACTCGTTTTGGGGTCAAACGTATAGAATAATTAAAGGTTTGGCTATAATGATCACTCGAAAAGGAATGCCAGAAAAAGTATGACCTAGAATATTCATGGTACACAAAGGAAAAAGAAACTCTTAAGCAGAAATGTATCCAGTATCAAAGAATGGAGTGAAAGGTACCTTTTAATGATACAAACTTTCTCGATTTATTATAAGTTTTAACTGTTATTATGTGACCATTATTTTATATGATAGTGGTTAGTTCCTGATTTTTTTTTAGTTTTCTTTTTCTAATTTCTTATAGTAATTGGTTTTTATTATGTATATTCCGTTACTTTAATAAATTCATTATTCGTATAGCATCCTATCAGTAGGGATATTAATCTTCTTAACGAGGACATGATATCCGAGGACGTTGGGGTGAGGACCCAATGTCCCTAGCTTAGTTGGTTCAGAACTTTGTGGGCTAGAATCATACCTGAGTTGGGTATTATTTATTTCGCGACGAAAAACATGTTCATGGAATAAAACTCTAACCCTTTTTATAAGTTTTATTCCGTTAATCACGACAGTAAAAATGATTTGGTGTGTGTGTCTACATTTTTTCGCTTTTTGTAATGTTTGAAAATAAAACCCTGGATTAAATGCAAAACAAGATTTTAAATTTATTGCTATCTGGCATCTAAGTATAAACTAATTATAAATTGATCACTTTAAATAAAAAATTGCGACTAACCGTTATGAAAAAGAAAAATCTACATAAACTTAAAATAAAGGTACTTAAAAATTATTTAAAATAGTTCTCCTAGTTACATACCGATTAATTTTTTGAATAAAATCTGATATTGCAAAAGTGTAAACAGAATTATTTTGCTCTTTTTGATCGAACATGGAGAAATTTTGTTTATCTGAAAATATTCTTCTCTACAGTTATAAATAAGTATTAATTATTAAATGGCACTGTCAATATCTCAAGGGATTATTATTATTTTGTTTTTCCTTTCTCACCAGAGTTTTATCTTTATAATTATCAATATTAGTGATAGTTGATCATTTTATTTTAAGAATTATCTATAGTTATTGAAAAGGTTGAATAAATCATTTATATTCTTTAATTGTTTAATTTATACTTATTTACTAAAGTAATATTTATTTTTTATGGAGTATTTTAAATTTAATTTATTTGTATAATGATAATTAAATTTACTTTTTTCTTTATTTATTTAAACTTCAAAATTTTCGGTTAACCTATGGAGTTCCAACAGTCGTGAATAAGAGATCTGTTATCGATCCTTAGCTGTCGCAACAGTGACTGAGGCGCAGAGCTCACGGAAGGCTTTGACGTTGTGGGATGTTCCTGCCAACACCACATAAATTCAAACGGTCATTCCCATGACTAACGTTCTGAACTGTACAGGGCCCATACTTGTTCTCCGATATTCAAAAAAACTAAACATTAAAAAATAACCGACCCTTATCTAGTATTTTTTAATAGTAAAATTGAAGTTAAACCCTCTTTTTATTTTTTTTATTTCACCTTTTTATTGTTCGAAATTCTCTTTGAACATTAATACCGTCGAACTTCATCCAAGAATTTATTATTCAAACTTTTTATTTTAATATTTTATAATTATTTAATCACTTTAAATGTACATTCATTCGAGAAGTATTATATGTGTAAGGGTTCGGTAAAAAATGAAACGGCCGTTTAACAGAGCTTCTATATTACTCTATATATAAATTTTATGGTATAAAAGCAAAAATATAATTATTGCTTTTAAATCCGTTTTCATTAATATGGTTCATTGTATGATGTAAATTGTTTATATTTCTGATTACATCATGTTTTTTTTACTTATATACATATGTTGTGTTTGTACATATATTTTTTCTTTTTTTGCAGGTGAGTATTCCTTTGATACCAAATGGTTCTCTTGGTGAGTTTTGTTTAAAAAGAAAAAAATATATTTAAGAGCCAATATGATTGTAAAAGAATGTCATTCGACTTGTATAAGCGTTAACAAATGCTTTGTTCTTACAGTTACAAAATAACTAAACATAAATTAATTAGATCTTTTTAAAAATTTATTGTAATGATCTATTAGTTATTTAATTTTTTTAGCTATATCCATTTCGCTTTTTATATAATCATGGAAGAGAGTCTATTCTGATTTTGTTATCATGGAGATAGTCCTGTGTACTCACGGAATTTTTGGGATCCTCAGATTCTTTGATGTTTTATTTGTATATAAATATATTTGATGGGTAGGATGCTATCTGTTTTTGTTCTAGCATCCTATCGTTTATTTCTTCCTGGTCTCTTTTACTACAGCCTTATATATGTATAGCCCTTCCTCTTGACTTCTGTTTTCCTTTTCTTTTTTATTCTATCTTTGGTCTCTCAGCTGGTAAACTATAGGGGTATAAGAGTGAGAATGTTTGATAAAAAAAAAGTAGAATAAATATTTTGCTTGTTGCTTTACATTTATATAGTTAATTATTTGTTTGAAATGTTTTATTTGAGTATAACATTATTTTTCTTTGCTAAACGAGTAATCGTAACAATAATTGATCGAGGCCAATCTTTACCTTAGGTTTTCGTTGATTGTAACCCTACTAAATCTGAGGCCGTATCCAATGCTCTATCATTGTGTAATGAACAATAGACCAATAACTTAATTTTAATTTTTTTAATATTTAGTTTTAACACTTTGGGTACATTGAAAAATTGTTAGAGGTATGATCGGGATAAAAACACTAAATAATTTTACTTTATCAACGAAGTAGTTTTAGAATTGTAAATGATAGGGCGTCCTTGAAATCTGTTTCATACTTATTATCAGTTAAATCTTCCCTGGCTGAAGATGTAACTGTGCTTCTAATAAGGAATCCAAAGGAAATAATAAACTGCCTAGATCAAAAGAAACAAGAATATAAGGTCAGGAATAGTGAAGGATAATAAAATAAAATAAACTACCCGACGTACAAAAATCTCATTTCCTATAATTCTGTTGCCCCCGGTTTTATGGACTTCCAAAAATTCATAAGCCTGATAACCCACTCCGTCCGATCACTTCCAATATCAATTCTCCCTCCGTTAAACTCAGCAAATTCTTACTTCCCTCTTTACAAACCTTCATTCACAATAATTCATAATTCCTTTCACCTCCGTGGTCTTTTATTATCCTTCACTATTCCTGACCATTATATTCTTGTTTCTTTTGATGTAGCGAGTTTATTCACCAACATTCCAATAGACAAAGCCCTTCTTATTGTCAAAGGAAATAATATTAAAATTATTAATTTTTCAATTACTAATAATTGATCAAGGATAATCACTTTCTTCTTATTAATTATATTATTGTTTGTGTAAGTCAGACCTTAACTTATATATTTTTTTTTATTATTTCTTCCTCATTATACAATTTTTTCTGGTCTTAATTATTTTGTTACCATTCAGTCGTTACTTAACGAATTCTGCGCGTCATTCCTTACTCATTTTATGCCTTCAGTTATTTCTCTTATAAATACACTTTTCAGGGAGTGGGTAGCTTAGTGGTAAGGCACTATGCTACTAACTCCAAGGACACGAGTTCGAATCTGGCTGTGGCATATAATTATTTTCTGTTTCCCTGTTGCCGCAGACTAGTGGATAACTATCATGGACTGTTTATGAACTGTTACCCTTAGTAGATAAAAATCTGACGGTCGCTTGTGATTCTGACCAAATCACTTCCTTGCACAACCGTTGGTCTTGTAACGGTACATCCTTACAAATTAGTGAAGTTTCTGGTCTTTCATGGGCTGTAGCGGTACAGATTAATTTTTTTTAATACAATATCCTACACTTTGTCAATTATTTATAGCATATTGCCGGTTTCTCCTTTGTGAAGTTGCTGATCGCATGTGGGAGATTCCCGCGCTAGTAAATAATTAATGTGAGTACAGAAATCTCTATTGATTGGTTCGCTATTCTTTTCTTTTAAAATAAAGATTTACAAACTATAGAAAATTAACATATAAATGACTAATTGTGTACCAAAAATGTATAACACAAAAGTTGTAGTTAATCTACAACTAGCTATCGTTAATCTACTAACTAGCTTTCGGTTGATTACTGATTTAAATTTACTTAAGTGCACCTTCATAGCATCAAAATAAGGTCTAATATAAATAACAAAAAATAAGTGTTATAAAGATGCTCTTGAACAAATAAAAAAATAAGATAGTCATTAGTCATTAAGCAGCTAGTTAGATTAGCTACAACTTATTGATTGTAAGGCTTCGATTTATGAGCAAAGTTAACAAAATGGGAAAAAATCTTATTTACGATCTCTTTAAAACATCCCTTCATCTAATTCCAATGTTATGGTAATCATTTGATGCAAATATAATGCCCTAATTTTTATTAGTAATTTTTTCAGTAAAATGTGTAGTTTTTAAAATATAGTAAGAAAAGTTGGAAAATTTCTATGTATTTTAAAAGTATCGCTAGGAGCTAACTCTAAGCAGAATACAGTTTCCAGCTTAACCTGAATATTTCCCCACCAAAATCCTAATTCCATTAGACTTATAAGATTTATTGAAAATCTTATTTAAAATGAAAACTGCATTCCTGCATAGTGTGTAACCTTCGCAACACATCACGTATAGCTCCTCTAGCTATTTATTCCTCGGGACGTTATAAATCCTCTTGGTTGGAAGAATAAATCAAACGAGTCCAAACACGAAGAATTTCAATAAATATTCAGAATTGCATCGTTGTGACGTATCAAAGGAACTCAAAGCAAGATTCGGGCAGTACGGAGATCCTGTAATTGCCTACTGTCTGCGTTTAAATGATATAATATTTCTTTGCTATCGGGGTTTCGTATTTGTTTGACCAATGACTTTTTTTTTTAATCTGTGCCAAATTTTAACTTGATGGAATTATCTGAAAGAAAACTTCGATTGGTAGTAGCATAACTAAATAAAAAAAAAATACCACCATTGGGTGGTTCCTTCCCAAGATTATAAGTGTTCGAAACCTCATATTTACTTAGTCTTTTTCGATGAAGAACAGGCTTTTGGTCGAGTCTGGCACCCGGGACTGCTTTACAAACTCCGTATATTCCTACCTCCTACATACTTTCTCATCATTCGTTCCTTTTTCATTGATAAATTTTTCCAAGTAAACCACAATGGTTACTATTCATCCCTCTATTCTCAGTCCGCTGGTGTTCCTCAAGGTAGTATCCTTGGTCCCATCCTCTACACCGTCTATACAGCTGACATTCCAACCAATCCTAACACTATC
>NW_027109834.1:1480943-1497522 GCF_000696795.3 Halyomorpha halys
TAAATAGCAATAAATAAATATTAAATAAAAAAAAGATATCAATAAACAAAAAGATAACAAAATGATTTATAAATCAATAAAGATTACATTTAAGGTTTTCAAGTCTATTGGTATAGATGTTCATGGCTCTTGTGCCCTTCTTTTTCGGTCTAGCCAGTTGGTGGTATTTATTATTTTCACAAGCAAACCCCCTACTAATGTGAGATTTATTTTTAGTTTCAAACATATAATTCACTGGAAGTAGAACAGTTCTTTAAAAACAAAGAATTCACTGATATTGCTACCAAGCTATCGAAGTATATTATTAGAAATTAATCAATAATAATTATCACAGGGACCAGCTAGCAATCTGGCATCCTCCATGTGTATGGGCGTTCCTTCTCTTGATTACCTATCTGTTAGTGCCAGTACTGTTCTAGTTATTGTTCAGCATTACTGATAAGGTATCAATGTACTTTGATGTCCATTTAATAACAAAAGTAGTTATTGCGGTTGAATTAGAGAAAAAATCTGAAATTAAAAAAGTAAATATGACTTGAAAATCATATTGTTTGTTCAGTAAGACCACTTCGGAGGCACTCGATACTTATCCAGAGTTGAAGTCCTGTTTCCTCCAGCCTTTGAGTTGCTGCCAATGGTCCGAAACCTTTGTGCCTATAAGTCAGTCACTGCTCTTAGGAATATTCAGAATATCTATTAAATATAACTTTTTTTCTCAAACCCGTATTGTCAATACATACGCCTTTCATTTAATTTTTTTTGGTAGGGGAGTGGTGTGGTATGTGTCGTGATAGGGTTAAAGTAAATTTTGTTAACGGCTTAATCGAATTTCACGAAATTTCTTACTGCTGTTATTCATTCTGCCTACGTCAGAATTATTCCTGGCTGGACCAATTTTGTTGCTTTTTCTTCATTAAGTCCAATAAAAGTATTTAAGACTTTACTTCATCTTAAGTTGTTTCAGTTCAGAAAAATAGTTTGTGGGGGCGGGCTTATATTATTTAACAGTTTATCCGATTCAAACGAAATTGTTTTTTTTTTCCTCCGATAAACCAAATTATAATATTAAGGGCTAAAGTCATCAAAGTAGGGGATAGTGTTGAACTTTTTGAATAGTTCTACTTTGCACGGACTTATGCATGTTATTTTTATTATTAACCCCTGGTTGGTATTTTCTTCATTTTTTGGTTATCAGTCAATTATTTTTTTTATTTGTTTTAATAACAAAAGATAATTTTTTTAGCCGAACTTTCGTTTCCTCTAGGCTAATTAATTATTTTTTAAAAACCTTTTACGTAATTAATCTCGCCAGTTCATAATATGGCAGAGTAGTGTACCAGCGGACGTTTCAAAAGTATTATCAGTAGTTTTCACTTCATAACTTTTTTTGTTTTGTTTAGTGCACAATATACTAAATGCATAATAATAATTAATAAGTTATCTTTAAAGATGCTTAGAAATATAGAATTATAGTTTTAGTAAAAGTGTACCGGAAACTGAAAAAATAACCAAGTTCTAGGCTAGCACGTTGAGCTCTTTCACTACTGTTCATTTATTTTCTTTAGTTGGATAATCATCATAGATATTAATCATACTCTTAAAAGTGTGTTTTACGATAAATGACTTTTGCTGGCGATCTTCATATCCTTTGCTCATTGTTATGTACACTTTACTACTATTCATATTTTTTTAGATATTCAATTTCTAAAACGTTTATTGATTTACTACGCAATTGATGAATAATTCATCAATTTAATGGCTGAATAGTCCTTTTCTTTTGACTCTGTGCACAGTTATTGAAAGGACTGGAAAGTTAGCTCAGGTAATCGAAATCTATTTGTAATGCGCATGAGCAATTGGAACGTTGTTTAGATGGTAAGCAGTTATAAATATGCTAATCCTTCTGCGAATAGTACCCCATTAGTAAGTCAGTGTGTACTTTCGATCAGAATCTGGCTTATAAATACCTTGTTTGATTTTGACTACTGCTGGTTGTCCATTTAAGGAAGAGTCTTAAGGTCCCCTGTATCTATTTTTATTATAAAGTTGTTTATCTTGAACATTTTTTCCTTTTTAAGTAACTAAAAACATTTGCTATGAACTTCTTTCTTTTTATGATTTGTTCGTTACTCTCATATTATTTAAATTTTATGACATTTTGGAGCCTTATCTTCCATCATTGGACTACAATCATTATGCAAAACAAAACAAATCATAACTATTGCCACATTAAACATTAGTATACAACAATTTTCAATTTACCTTTATAAAAATTTTATAGTATTAATTTGTAGTACATTATGATTACCTTAACAGTATTTCTTCATAAAATATTTGTAATGCTATTTGTCTTTATCCATTATGATATTTTGTCATTTTTTTTTTTTTTAAATCTAAGCGTTAAAGAAATAGTTTCTGTAAGACCTTATCTCTTTTTCTATTTCCATTTTCTTAACATTATTGAGCTGATTTGATACTGATATCCTCACTTTATTAACCCAATCTATTTTCCTCATTCATATTTCGTATAATTAGTTCATTAATTTCTTTAATTCCTTTATTCTGAGAGTTAATATTGTGTTGTGTTGATACACACATATCGTTCGTTATCCGAAAACAAAAAATTATCTTTCATGTTTTATTATTGTTAGATTAAATAAATTTATTTATTGTCTGATTACATTTTAGCCCATTGTAACAGTCTACCTTACAATAATTTTAATACTCTTCGTCTGTTTTCTTCGTTTATGCATCACAGGATTAGTTCAGTAATTTCTTTAGATTCCATTATTCTGACAGTTTATATCATGTGCAGAAATGCTGGAGTTAAAGTAAATTTCTTCAGATAACAAGTTCTACATTATGATATTGATAAGTTCTACAGATAACAGTATCATCCCTTATCCGAATAAATAATTTTATCTTAAAAAATTATTAAAAAAAAATTGAAGAATAAAAAACAAAACAAGTGATTTAAACGATATAGGTTAATATTTTTTATGAAAAATGATTTCCGGTATATCTAACTACGAAATATAAAGTAAAAAAAAAATAAATGTCCGTTTTAAATATATTTTGTTTGCCTTGCTTGGACTAGTTCCATTCAAATTTATAAATTTATTGTATAGCGCAATTTAGATGTATTTTATATAAATTATCAATATAAAACTTCATTTTTTTTTGTTTATTTAATCAGATATTCGAAACGCATAACAAATAATTTTAAATTGTTCTTAATAATGGATAATCCGTTCACAGATAGTATTATTATTAGCACTATTAATAATAGGAAAGTATTACTATTGATAAATAAAACATTATTCGTCATCCGTCATTGGACTAAAAAAATAAACATATATATTTTTTACTCTACTAGGATATGCTCTGATAAATCGTACATTTTTTTTCTTAGTACTGAAGGTAATAAATTTAAAAAACAAAACAAATTAATATAAATAAAAAAGAGACATCAGAATCAAAACTTTTTTTCTTTTATTTTATATGAGGAGTGACCAAATGAAAATTTGTTTTCGTTTCTATCTGACTGTGAATACATAACTTTTTCACCTATATTTGTAAATATTTATCCTAGCTTAAAATATTTTCGATGTGTGAATTAATAAATTGCATTAGCTTAGCTTTGATGTTCTTTGATTTTAAATTTATCATTAAAGTATTGATTTACCAATTTCTACCCTATTATTTTATTATTTTGATTACTCGTTAGTAAACAGATTGATTCCCCCCGTTTAAATTAAAGGATGTAATATTTCATTTCGTATCATTTCATACGGTTTCCAAAAGATCAAAAGCATTTTGGTTTATAAGCCCTAATGTATGATGTAAAACTTCCTCGATTTTTCTTTATAGTTAGTCGATAAGACCTACATTGTTCCTAGTAACCAATCTAAGGATGCTCTATAAATTGTTCTTTTAGAACCAATTAGGTTAGCGCACGTGCTGACAGTTAGTTGATGCTATTAGTTGTTGATTGTGTAACACTGTATGCATAGTCTCCTCTCTTGTCATGTTTATTAATTGACATCTCTCCTCCTTTTATCTTATATTTCAAGATTATTCTACTGTGCCTGCAGGAGGTACAGAAAAAAATAAATTAGATCCAGGACAGTCTGTTAGCGAACATTAAGGAAGATAGTCTGGGTGGCGGTCAATAAAGGTATCAAAATAGTAGAAGAAAACTATTTATTGTTATCCAAAGTTTCGCCCTACTTTACAGGGCTTCGTCAGAGCTGTCAGATTGAAACAAATCGAAGGAAGGCAATTCGGGTAGCATCCAGAAGAATAATACAAAAACTAAAAATATAGTACAATAACCTTTCGCAACATCGGAGGGATTGATTAGGATTAAAAAAAATATGTGTATTATAAACTATGAAACTGAAGGAAAGAAAAAGCGTGTAGGTGGGGTGGTAAATAAATCAAGATGAAAAATAGAGGCCGAGAAAAAAAAAGGCAAATAATGGACAAATAAATATATTTACCTCTCTTTCTTTTTGTACTATTATGAGACACCCTTTTTCGCCTACATCCGGTTCATCTTTCTTCATTTATTACATACGGTCAGCTAATAACATTACTAACATAAAATTTTCATCGATAGTTAACAGCTATTGTCCAGTCCGAACCTCCTCTTACGTTGATGCTGCTTACCAATCATGAAGGCCTGCTTGCGTCATTAGAAACAATCATCGATTATTTGCGATATTAGCGATTATAGCGTTGACGTCCTTCGGGGATCATTTCATGGTCACCCTTGTTTAAATAAGGTTAGGTATCATTTCGTTGAGACGGCTGGAATCATTATTCGATCTTCTTCTTTAACATCCTGTACATGAAGACAGTTGTTAACCATCTACTGGGCAACTAGTGAATAAAAATTTGGTTCTTATGATTATAATACGACCCTAGTGCTTGAATTAAACAGAATAAATAATTTCCCAGGATTTTTTTTTTTTTTTGTTAGAATATATGATATGTTAGTTCCTAACTTTTGAACGGTATTGTTTTTTCAAAATAACTTCTGTTCGCCCAATAAGGTTTATAATAAAATTTTCCCCTTCTCACATTTAAGGAAATATGTTTTTTTTTAAATGCTTTAAGTTCTATGAATAAATAGTAGTTAGTTAAAGATGAGATTTGAGGGAAGATAAATAAATTGCATGTAGCATTCGAAAATTCAGAAGGCCATGACCGAACCGGAATAATTCAGAATCAAAAAGCGGGAAATTCAAAATCAAAACATAAAAATTAAATGAAATAGTTATATTTAAAGCTCTGTTTTGATACGGGCTAATTATGGATGTTTTTACTTTGAACGTTAATCGTATCATCAAGATATCAGTCACTAATGCCCTAACTAATAGAAGTATTTGATTGTTGACTTAATTTTACTTCTAGTGAATTGTGAATGCAACTACCATCCATTACATTAACAGTAAAATTTTTTGGTTGGAATCCAGTCAGGTTCATCCAATCAGTTAAGTTGGTAGATGCGGTAGAACTTATATGTTGCAGTAGAATATTTTTTTTTAAATTTGGCAGCTTAGTAAAACCGTTTTGAAAAGAAACAATTTTAAAAAGCAAAATAGTTAAAATTTAAACGAGTTAATTTTTCTTGGAATAAGAGACAGAAAACTTTGCATGGTGTTTGGAAAAATAGATTAAAGCTCACAGTTATTTTATTTCAAACTTATTCAAATTCCACATTACATATGATGATGATAATAATAATAAGTTTTTATTTTATTTTCCTCATACTCTCGAAATTGACATTTCACTAGTAGCAACCTAGTATAATTACTGATTTTTCAAAATTGTTTTATTCTTTTCTTTTTAACGACATCCATTACATAATCATTATTTTATTTTATTATGATGATTTAGTAGTATTTTTCTAATTAGTTTAATGGTATTTAATGATTCTTCAGGGACTATTATATTTTTAAGTCATCTTTTTCAAAAATAAAGAATTTATTCCCTCATATTTATGTTAAAGCTGACTGTATCCTAAATTTGTTCAGAATTTTCTTTTCTTTCTTTTTCTTCAGGGTCTCTTTAATCGCTGAAGTTACATATTATTTAGTTCACAATTCTTTTCACATTTCCGTTACTCTCCAATCCTTCAAATAATTTTTATTATCTTTTTCAATATCCGCGTTGAAGTATTATTTTTTTAGTAGTCGATAGTGCTGGTGAAGGTAACTATGTGATTGGAGGTGACTGCTGATCATTAATTGCCAGTTGGCCCGATTGATCTCCAACCCCTAGGTTACTGACCTCTCTGTCTCTTTCTTTCTTCTCTTTTACATCTGCATATTTTCACAATCGGTTTTACGTTCTAGCATTAATTGCATATTTTATGTATATATGTTTGTTTACAGAGTATAGATTATACGAATAATAACAATAATCGGACATTATTACTATATTAATAGCTAAGTGTTCGGACGTTTTTAATCAGTTTGAAGTAGACATCTTCCACTTCTTTTTTATGATGATTTATTGGACCATAACATGGTATAATTAATATCAATAAATTTTTATTCTGATAACGGATGAAGAATTCGAATGTGATCAATGTCGCTATTCGAATAGCTCATTCATCTGAAAATTTTTATTCTAATAAACTTAAAATTATTCCTTATTTATCATGTTGTTTGTTTCGATTTCGATTTAACTAATCTCATTAGAAATTACAATAAAATTATTTTAAGCGAATTGTTCTTATTTTTATATAAAATAAATTTATAATACTGTTCTTAGCAATAAATTTTTAAGTTTCTATAAACGTGTTAAAAAAAGGTTAGCAAAATAAGTGTTATTTTCGGAGCTTATATAATTTTAATTTTTTCCCTTAATAATTGTTGTTAGCTATGTTGAAGATCATTTTTCAGAATAAATATTAAACCATGAATTGCTGGGTTTTTATTGGAATAATTTTTATCCTCCGAATGATTTATAATTCAAATGATCATATTATAATAAACTAAACAATTATGTTAATTAGATTCCATAGTTCAATCTATAAACGCAGAATCCCACCCCAAGATGGATTATAGTGGTTTTAATATTAACTAATAAACAATATCAAAAACAAAATAATTATACAAGTATATTTTAAATGAATTAATTTTATTAAATTTAATTATATTTAATCATTGTACAATTGAATCGTACTACAGTAACTAGGAAGTTGAACTAACCAAGTAACCATTTGCCCGCTAAAGTTAAGAAGTTGTGGCGTAGAATTCCCCTTTGGGCACTAGTATTGTCAAATGCAGTTTGAGTCGCTTAATTAAAGAACTTTTGTCGAGAGTTAAAAATGTATTTTGTGACCGGAAACAAATTATCACTATCCGCCCTTTTCTTCTTTATCCTTCTCTCTTATCCATACTCACCTTCCTTCTATTTTTTAAGCCGTTCTGGTTGGCTTTTACAATTTGTTGTACTCCTACTCGTAAGTTATTAATGTTCAAAGTAAACACATTCATAATTAGTCCGTGAATTAGTGAATTAGTGAAACTATAACTTTCAATTATATCAATTTTATTATTTTTTTAAACTTTTCCAATGATGTATCTTCCTATTTCCTGTCTTGGAATTCTAAGTTTCACCGTTTTGATGAAGGCGTTCTACATTTCCCCATGGAACTTACTGTTCCTTTATTTAACCCTCTCCAACCTTGTTCTCAACTAAGTTTTAGATCCCATAATCTCATAATGTGTGTATTTAAACTTTTTTGTTAAAATTGGAGAAGTAATGAGATTGGGCTTTGGAAGATACTTGTTTGTCACACTGATAAAATTGGCTAAAAAATTCTGAAACCTAAAAGTACAAATGCACATCGACATTTCTAAGCGAAATTAAAATTTTGTTGAGGACTCCAAATGGTGGACGAAATAGTAACAGCTGATTTATAAAAAAATAGTTCACAAGGAAATATTTGTAGGTTCCTCAAATGTTATATAGAAGTTGTTGCTCTTATCTATTTCTTCCATTCCTATTGCTATCAGTTGGCCCTTAAAAGTAAGTAATGCCATAAATTTTGAATTATATAAAATCTTCACGGTATTATATTTCTAAATGTAGTTACTATATTTCCTAATCATTATTTTCTTTAATTAAAAAAAAAATTGCATTACCTAGTTAGTTGATTGATAGTTTTTTTTTAAACTGTTATATTATTTATTTTTATTAATTTAAAATGTGTTGGAGAACTAATACATTCCAATTTGCTTTGAAGTGGTTCTGTTAATTTTCAATGTGCGACATCGAAGTCGTGAAGATGTGGTTTATAAGGTGCTATGTCTCGTCACCCTTAGATCAAAGGCAGCTAATTTATGCAACAGTGAAAGCACTTGTTGCCTGTCACTGTAACTTAGCTACCCCTATTGAAAATAAGTCATGTCCCAAGTCCGTGCTGGTATTTGGCGTATGCGTCTTGTAACGTCGGACCCAACCCTTTCCCTGCTTCTTTATCTAATATCCATTAAACATATCAAGCTTTAATTTTTAAAAATTTTCTGACCTAGACTAGTAAAATCGGTCCTATTTTCTTACAATATTACTACAATTTTAATTAAAAAATTTCGTTTAACCAATAATGAAAATCATTTTTGGAATTTAATCGATAGATATATTTTGTTCTCAAATGATTTAAACACAGATCTAAGATTTAGATAAGTAAAGTAGTGTTAGCAAAAAAAAATCTAAATAGTTAACGTTAAGCTATCTTTTGGTCCTCCGAACAATGGCTGTAGTTACTTTCTCATGGTAATGGCGATTAGTCCAGTTAACCTGGAACGAAAAAGAGGTCCCAGTGGAAAGTTTTGGAGAAGTTCCGCAAATTTGTCCAATAATGAGTTGCTGATAGCGAACGAATCTTCGAAATGTTGCGATATAAACCTCCAAAGCATCACTACTATATTAAGAGAATAAATTCTTTAATTTTTTTTTTTTGCTCTGGGCAAGTATCTACTACTTTTGTTTAAATGTGGTTCAGTCAAATGAAGACCAGCAAAATATCTTAGTGGGAAGTTTTGAAGAAGTCTTGAATATTTGTATTTTTTATGGTGCTTATTAAGAATGGTTTCACCGCAGATTTTTCACGTATAAAAAAGAAAATTAACTTAAATAACATGTGTCATTTTCTATTGAATTGAGAAAGTGAAAATTACGTATAATTTTTAACCTAATTTTTTTCTATCAGATTGGTTTTTAAAGGACCGAGAGTTGGAACTATAAAGCTTAATATCCAGTTGAATAGGGACCTGAAAGAGTTTTTAAAAGATTTTGAAGTGATCTGAAAAAAGTTCATTTATTTTTTTTGGAATTTAGCTTGATTTCCTTCCGTTTGGCAATATTTATAAATTTTAAAATGCCAAAAGCAAATGTTTCAATCAGTTCAAACCTTAATCTTAGATTGACACGTGTAATACCAAAGGTGAAACAGTTTTTACTGCTGATGGAAAACTATAATATTGCTCCTACTGTTCTAAAAATATTCCCAGCGAAAGAAAATCCCTGCAGGCAAGCTCGATTGTTTTTTTTCTTTCTTTTATGCATGCAATTTGACCAGGAATCATTTTTGGATAATACTACTGATTGCGATGACATAATCCCTCTCTTTACATTCGTTTAGACGCAATATGATTTCAGTTTGTTTACGGAGAGGACTAAAATAACTGTGGAGATTACATAGTGTTTAGTAATGTAGTTCAAACGGAACTGGTTTCTTATTTTTTTTCTAGATCTGGAAACTTTTAAAATGTTTTGACCCAAATCCGTCATAGCAACTTAATTAATGATATGCGAATATTTTGTGTTTACAGAACATTTCATTATTGAATTAATGAATTTAAAATAAAAGAAAAATGTTAACGAATATCAGCGGTTGTTGCCACCAGCAAAGCAACTTCAACGAAGATTTATAGTTGGCAAAGTTGGTGTCAGATGCTGCATCGTATATTATAAAAACAGGAAGGCCTCTCAAGTTATTTATTAGAAGGATAATCCATGTAATATGCATTTGGATTTCAGAAAAAATTCGGTCCCTATTTCCAGATTCTACAAATTTAATATTTTGTTATGGGCAAAAGATGTTTTTGAAACCGCATTCTGGGGTTTAACAAATATAAAATATAACAATGAATGGGAAAAAACTTACTTCCATAATCTGTGATTGCAAGATGGAGCACATGGATTTAGGTAACTGCATTTTATGCGAAACATTTGAATACATTTAAAGCTGTCTACGTGAAATTTTTGAAATAGATGGAGATGATACACAGAATGTAGGAAAGGCATATGAAATACTTATAATACAATGGTTGTCAATAACCTTATTTCTATTTATACCAATCTAGGTTGTATTTCGACTAAACTGAACCGATTTTAGGAAACAAATAAATTGTAAAAAGAAAGTTTAAAATTGTTAAAAGAATTTAAAGAAAGTATGTTTCTTGTACCAGCTCAAGTAGGATAAAGCATTGGAAGAAATAATAGCATTTGTAATAAAAATTTGTGACTACCCATTATAGATATATTAATAACATATTAAGTGGGATTGATTGTTTAGATTATTAGCCGTTCTGATTATTCACATTTATATATTTTGGTTTATGAAAAAATTCAAAATATATAAATTTCGATTAATTCTTAATCCTTTCTTCTATTTCTATAATTAGATAGTTAGATAATTTTGCAATTTTAATCTTTCTGTAGGTGTATAGTACACTTTAGTTGTCTTATTATATATTTAAAGATTTGTAGCTGTATATTATATTTTTTTTAATTCCATAGTTTCTGCATATTTTGTGGGTTTTGATATAATATTAATTAATTTTTTATGTGATATTTTTATATATAAATGGCATATTCTGGGATTTTTTACTGCAAAAAACCCCGGTTTATTATGTATGATATTTTTAATCTGAAAATATTCAAATGTGTAATTCAGTCAAAATAAAACTAATAAGAAATTAATTAATTTGTTAATTGATGCATACAAATTATAATAGATTGCGGTGATTGTTACTTCTGTTTAATGAAATGTGATTCTTTCATTTTCACTCACGTTTTTTTCCCTTGGGATCGCTTCGATTTTAGCTTAATCAGAGTTTTTCTGCTATATAGTATTACGCCGACCTATTCAAAAACCTACGGATGAAGATTAATAGGAATTACTGGAAATATAGTTTGGGAAATTGTATAGTTAAGTAATTTAATGAAGATTTGGTTATACTTGATACCAAACTACATTAACCATTAACTGGTTTATGAAATATCCCCTTAATGTTTATGAAATATACCCTAAAATGCATATATTATCTGACAGTATACCAAAAACAGGTATGGTAGAAGTTAAATTAGCCCCTAAACTCGCTCGCTTATATATTTAAGAAGTTAAGCCTGTGTTGGGACAAAAGATCTTACTCTAAAGGCTTTATCTCTTAACTAGTTTTATCACTGCTCAACGAGCTGTTTGAAGAGTTGGTGGAGTGTTGAATTAACTAAGTTCTAACGTTTCACTTGTTTCTCTTATCTTGTTATTGTTAGTGACGTTCTTTGTGATTGTGATCAGGTCCAATTAAGCAAATCTTCTTACAACTTTTAAAAATTCTTGTTTTTCATTTTCGATATAGAAGTAGTTATGTATTTTTGCGATACCGACGTTGTATATTTTAGCATATTTTAGCTGTTCTCACTGATTTGACTTCCTCTTGATTTTCCTTGACTTTAGATTGAACAATAAAATTTTATTAACTAATTTAGGCTCAGAAAAATTATATGTATGATGCCGTATGATAAATCAGTTTATGGTTCAGTGAATAAATTAAAAAGGTTCCATAAGTTCTATTCGAATTCTGACCTACAACGTAAGTTTGTAACAGATCCCACATCTTCACTCTACACGTTCATGCTATATAATTTTATTGTTTTACAAAATTGTAAGTTGGTGAATCACAAACCACGAGAGTACGAAACTCCTCTTCCTGATTATTTGGCGTTGGATAATATAGCTGCAATCTGTACCTGACCCATTTCTCTATTTCATGTTTTATGCAGCTACCTTCTTAGCTTTTATGATTTTGTTTGGTGTTGGTACTATGATTTATTACAGAGTATAAATAAAATATTCAACTCCAAACTCTATATTTCGAAGTCAACCCTGTTTGTTTATGAATTTATAGATATAATTTAACTGCTTAACTCAATTCAAAATTGAAGTTATATTAAGATTAATCTTTGGATTCTATTTGGGTTATCTCAGCCGACTGTCTAGTTTCTTTCTTCTGAAAGAGAACTCTAATTGTAAATCTAATTCGCATGATCGGGAAACTTACGTTTATTTATATTTAAGTATATGTATTTATTTATATATTGACAACTTATATCTTAAAAAAAACTGAGTCAGACCGCTACTATTTACCTTATTAGTTAGTGAGTTTCTGTAACTCTTAAAGTATCGTTGAAGTAAGCAATGATGTTTACAATTTTTAATTTAAAACTTGAAATAATTTTTAGTCAACATGAAAAAATATAAAATAATCTACCCAGGGATGCCTCAGTGCTGAACCGTTTATAAAGGAACTCTTCGAATGAGTAAGCACTGTTTATAGTTGGTTAGAGAATGTGCTGCGCTTTGTTTGGAGTTATGTGATATTGTGTTTTCTGTTCTTATTATGCCTAAAGTGGCGAAACTTCCACTTTTGCCTTTTAGGTTGTAATTTTTAGTTTTATTCCAATTGTTAAAAATTAAAAATAAAATAAAATTTCGATAGGTAATTTGAATCATACAATTCATCTTTATTTCTTAACAATTACTTTATATATAGGTTGTATAGATTGTTCATTTCTTGTTTAAATTGAGATAAAATGTATATTGGGCCTTTGAAGTTATTTATTTTTTAATAATATAAGACAATCACCGCAATGTTCAACCGCTGTTAAATAAAAACAATACTAACTTACGAAGTACTTCATATGACGCTTCATAGATTGTAGTGGAACAGATAGAATGATATGAGGCAAAGTTATATATACATAATTCTATAAACATATGGATTTAATAAAACACAAGGCATAATAAAATTTAGGAACTTATTTTTTTGGCCCAACAAGGCAATTTTTTGCTCAGCCACTGCGTTGTACTCTTAGTATTTTTTTTTTTTTATCAAATAGTAATTTGTTTTTTGAAATTTAATTTTATTGTCAGTATTTTAATTAGGGGATTATTAAAAAAGTGATAAGCGCTTAAAATAAAATCATTCTGTTGAATATTAGAAAACGTCTTAACTTAAATGGTGAATTCGGTTTAAAAAAATTTATATAGCATTAAAAAAAGTAATTTTATTGTTTTTTGTGGCGCATTATAGTAATATTCGTAGTGGTCGGTTATATTAAAAAAAATTATAAAGTATTGCTGCTTGTTAATTCGTTATTCCCATAGAGAGTGTTCTTAGAATGGCTCATCATAAATTTCTTTTTAACTGATTAATTAATTTTGGTTATTATGTCAACGAATTGAACTTTAATTGAAATTATGTAGATACAATTCTCTTCTGAGAGATGAGTAAAGGTTGTCGATGAATCTTGGACTGGGATAAATCCGTCAAATTGAAGTGATAGGCAATCGGTTGGCACGAGGCTGCCATATCAATGCCAAGGCCCAACATCAGTCAGCCGCTGCTCTGATGAATATATCCACTGCGCATGGCCTGTCAATGTTATTGTTGTGTCTTTTATGTGGAGGTTTGTGATAATAGATTTGAATGATTTAGTGTTTTAGTATATTATTGCATATATTGTATTAGTAAGAGAATGTGAAAGAGTATGTGCAGCATTGTAAACATATATTGCATTTAGTTCTAAACAATGTTTTTAAAATATGATTAATTCTGGTGTTAATTTGGACGCCAGCTGTTAAACGTGTAAGGCGAGGCCTGTTTGTGTGTGCCAACACGTAACAGACCAGTCCGGTTGACAGTAGGGTCCAGGTGTCGGTTCCTACAATGTTCCTATTGTAACATCTACTGTTACATTTACATGTCAATGTACTTACAATATCGTCTAAGCGTAGCGGGTATCTATTTCAATTCATGCAAGACTTGGGCATATTTCACCGACTAACATTTCTCAATTAGTGGATAGTCCCCGAATCGGTTTCATTCAAAGCCTGAGATTTTCACTTATCCTGTAACCTACAATCTACAAACTACAACCTACAATCAAAAATCGTTTCTAATTGTAATGTTATTTAAAAAATAATCGTTATTTTCTTTCCCGGATCTTTTGGTTTTTGGTGAATATAATATTTGAGACCTTAGTGATACAAAAGGGAAATAAATAAATTTTACCGTTTTTCATAACAAAACAAGGAAAGGGATCCCAATAAAACAGCACTAGTATGCAGCCAAAAACCAGCAAACATTCGATTTTGAAAATACTGTAATTTTTTTTTTAAATATCTTTATTGGAATTTACAACTGTATATTATATAATACATTCAGTAAATTTGATCTTAGTTAAAATGGAGTGTTACAGGCGTGTAGAGAAACTACCCATTAGTAGCACTCTACCGTAATTTTACATAAAAAAAATAATACATTTAAAAAAAAAGACTTGAGTCCATTTACATATCAGAAAAATACAGAATACTACAGTGTATTTAAAAACAGACACAAAAAATCTGAAGCAACACAATGCAGAGATTTTAAGCAAAATTAATCTATGAAAAATGTAGGATAAAATTTATTTTGATAATTTTAATTAACCTTGATATGGATTCTAAGAACAAAAGAAATAGGAAGTTTAAAATCATTAAATTATATGCTTGACCTGAGTGTGGGGAAGGTTACAAATATTGTTATGATAAAGTATAACAGTGTAAATTGACTGTGATTGTAAGTTTTAATTTAATGTGTGGAATTGACGTAATAGGAATTTGACATAAGCTGAGAATTGCTTATTAATTAAATTATGCAATGCCCTAATGTTTTAATGCCTCATAAGGGAATAAGAATAAAGCGGAGCGTCCAGAGCACCTAATGGCTCTTCGGAGGATAATTTGATTTTCGAAAAAAACTCAAAATAATATCCTTATAATTACTTATTTTTATAAAAAATTCTTCTCAAAAAATTACAAAGTATTTGTTCTTATTTTGTTTTCCTTATAATTGTTTCATATGTATGTTTAATATTTAAAATAATTTGTTTTTACTGATACTAGGGGGCACTCGCTGCCCACTGAACGGCGGACCTGCCCCCATTTTCCAAATTATAGAACATTCAATTGTACTACACGTTGCTCAAATTGTGTAACTAATTTACATGTGTTCTGTAGTCAAGCAATCAATCATTAATAAGTTTTTCTACTTACAATAATGTGTAAAAAAATACTTAGCACGGTGATCGCTAAAACCTTTTTGATATAATGAGTTAGTCTAGTTTATTGACTTTTTTTTTATATTCAGTTTCCTTTTTAAAATGGTATAAACCCGATTTTTTTTTTTTTTTTTACTGTTTTCGGGATTGCTTAACATTATTTTTCAAACCTATTCCTGATGTGTTTTAAAACTAAATATCCGGTAATAATTCTTCAAAAAACAATCTTCCGAACTATAAATTTTCTTTGGTTTTCTGAAAAAAATTCAAATTTTGATTTATCCTCTTTTACATATACGTTCGTTCATTTTTATGGTTTATTTATTCGTTGGTAGCTAATGAGGTATGAAAAGGTAACCGACTGTTAGGACTGTAAGAGACATAAAATTATGTATAATGAAAATAAAGAATAAAGTTACTATCGTTTAGGATTCCCTTCTGTTATATAATTTCTGTTTTCGAAGAGAGCTATCAAAGCGCTATTTTACCAAACTCTCAATAATTATATGTATAAATTAAATTTTGTTTCGTTTAAAATAAACTTCTGTTATATTTCGGGCTTGGTTTCTTTTGTTCGTCTGCAAACTTTGTTTCTCGTTAGCAAGAAGCGTGATTGCATAGCTCCGTGTTGTCTGGGGATCGTAAACTTTTAACTATGGGCATTCCTTACGCGTGATGCACCTTGTGTGATCACTAAACTAAACTACGTATTCTGTTTGTAAGATAATAGGTACGATGATTTTTTAAAGATTATATTTGTAATCATTAGTTTCAAACAATTTTGGCGTTGGTGAGACAAATCAAAAGCATAAAAAATATATGTATAAGTCAGCATCATAAAATATATGTATAAGTCACCACCACCGAACAATTTCTTCTTAGTTTTATCGATTGCAATAAAATTATACTAAAATAAAATTAGGGAAACCCTATTTACTTGTTTTAAACTAATTAACATATTGGTTTAATAGTTGTTTCCTATAATCGCTTATTTAATTTTATCGAAACTTAACAGTTTGGGTTTATTTTTTCCAACATTATAATCTTTATTAATGAGGTGTAGATAAATAAAAAAATATTTATTCGTGCCGACATTTCGATTTTCAGGTCTTCATCGGGGCTATAAAATCAAAAAGAGATAATAATCATTCAGAGAAACATAAATATAAAAAGA
>NW_027109834.1:1497572-1500043 GCF_000696795.3 Halyomorpha halys
TATTATCAGGCTTGGCAAGGAAACAATTTCTGGCGGTTGTTAGACTCTTGCTAATTAGCTAATTAGTTTAATAAACGAATCAATCAAGTATTTTTTATTTTTGTGTCTTTCTACTGACCGCACCACCCGACCATCTTCTCCACTTAAAATCTATGCTGTAATCTTTCTCGAAAAAAAATATTCCGTCCACGGATTTTTGCGAGACTATTAGACTGTTTTTTTTTGTGACTTAGATAATGTTTGGATCTCGAGATTACGATACAATATTTTGCTTCAAGATATCGTCCAAATAAAGATTTCATACGCCTTATAATGAAATAAAAGGACATAGATAAAGCGCTTTTTAGTTTAACTAAACGTTATATTTAGACGAGTATGTATATATCCAGTCCAATTTTTTTCCCATATTAATTCTCTTTTGTGCTGTGAATCTTTACAATAGACTACAAATTAAATCAGCTATCGTTTAATAATTTACAGCGTATTTAAATTTCTTTTTTCTTACTATCTTACATATGCTTGGTTGAAAACTCCGAATAAAGAGTAATATACATATATCTTTGATGACATTGAGGTTTGATTATTAAAAAAAAAGTATCTAACATTTGAATTTAATAGAGTTTGACTTTAAACAAATTTTAGATTGGTTTCATGAAATTTGCTGACTCACTTTAAAATAACTTCGACTACATATGAATAATGAAATATTATTTTTGGTCCAAATTAATTTTGTTTTAGCCACAAGGAAAAAAAAACAGGCTTGTTCTTATTGAGAATATCAATCAAAATTGATGTTTGTTTTCTATTTTACGATATATTTAGCGTGCGATATGTTCGTGCCCTATCGCTGTAAGCTCATGCATTATCTGAAAAAGTAACTACCTTCACAATTCTTACTAGTTCTTCGAAGTGACTTAGCTCTATTTATTATTAAACGATTCAAATCTTAATAATTGGAACTTTAGCTTGTTAAATTAAAGTATTTTGTTCGAATAAATACCATTCCTAGATGGCCCATACTACTGATAATTTCTTCGTGTTTTTTCCTCCTAAATTTAATTGAGCAGAAAGACTGAAGATATGTTTTATTTATATCTGTGACGAAATATTTTATTACATAATAACAGTTACTAAAATTATGGCATCCGTATTACTTATCAATCACCAATCAAAATCGACCCTATTACTCCTGTTTAAAGTAGAATTTATGTAGATGTCATTCTTTTAATAAGAAGTAAAAATGTGATTTCTCTTTCTGCGAAAATAAATTTAAATTTATTATCTTTTAAGTATTTAATGTTGGATATGTTCCTGTTCTATCGCAATTGGCGTATGGAAAAAATTACTATAAAATACCCATTATAAAACTTTTTTTTATTTATATTAATAATTTAAAAGTACATACTTTTCAATTATGCCTTAATGTAAAGTCACATTTCCTTGGTTTTAATCTTTCTTTGGTACTTTATTTCAAATCTAGCTTTATATAATCGGTCAAATCTTTCTCAGTAACAAAGACACTTAACAAAATCTAACGGTGCTCATGTGACCGGTAATTGACAATAGTGGGAACATCAGTTGGCTTATCAATGGAACGATGAACCTATTACCCCAGTAACCGTTTATGATTTTTAATAACGGTTCCGACACCCATCATGTTAATCTGTTGTCAAAATCTTAACAGCTTTTTTACTAGATTATCATAATATGATATCCATGATATAAATTATATTAAATGTATTTGTTAGCATATATTACAGCGTTACCATGGCGTCTGGTCAAATTGGTGTTAGTAAACTAGCATATAAATATTAAAGTATAGTATTTCCAATATAATTGTTAACAAAAAGTGTGAACTGAAACTAAATACTTCAATAAATCCTTACTTATATATATATTATGGGTATACAATATAATACCTTCTTGATTTAATATCTTATATAGTTAAAATTTATAGTATTGTATAAATAATGATAATTCAAAATAAATAGTATACTTTCCAACAATAATTATATGTTAAAAGAAATTTGTACTTGCTTTGAATTATGTGTAAAAATTGTTTAGAGCTTATATTTATTGTGTTCATAATTGTTATAAAACTAAATGTTCGTGATGTTAAAAAAGAACAAAATAAATAAATAAAAACAGGTAAGAAAACAAAATGTGTTATTTAACTGGTCAAGATTTTAAGTAAATTTATTATATTGTTACTTTTAAGTATATAAAATACTGCTCTTTCTATTAAGTTTCCTACTTCTTTCTTTTTTTTTCTCCTCATCCTCCTTTCTTGTTATTAAGCTGAACTTACTAAAAATATTCGAAATTTTTAGTGTTAGTAACATAGATATAAAGTACAACAATGCTGTTTAAAGTTCTTAAAATGTAAATGTCTTTAGGTAGCAATATTGAGATTTATGTAATAATATTTTAAAAGCTACCAAAATTAATCCTTATTAATCTTTTTGAACACA
>NW_027109834.1:1500513-1502812 GCF_000696795.3 Halyomorpha halys
ACACACACACACACACACGCACACACACACACACACACCGCAGAATGCCCTGGATGCCAGACTGTCGAGGAAACCGCAGAGCACGTGTTCTTCACTTGCACTCGCTTTGAGGTAGAAAGCAGTGAATTGGAGAGAGAGTGTGGATGACGCATCACTCCAGAAAACTTGGTGAGCTATATGCTCCTCTCAGACCAGCATTGGTCCTTCTCAAGAGGCTGAGAGAGGAAGAGAGGGCAAGAAGACGTGGTTTTAGTGGGTAAAAATCCCACACACGGATAGGTACGGGCCTATCCGTGTCTTTTGAAGATTTCCCCCGCCCCTCGTAAAAAAAAAAAAAAAAAAAACCACACACACACAGCTATATCGCAGTAACAGCTGACTGAAACTTATGTACATAAATACATCTAAATCGGACCCTACAGAATCTTCCATCTACTTTGCGATCGACCCTTTAGACACCCATCCATTGGTATAGCACTAATAACCTTTTAAGTGATTCCTTAGTATGCCATTCTAATTTTATAGGCGATTTCATTTACCAAGGCCATGTGCTATCCGGCGTTGTGCTGCCGTAAATTTTCAATTCAATCATAATGTTCTACACAATACTTCATTTTCATAAACTGAGGTCTCTTTCTTCATGTAATTATTTCGCATTCGTAAATACAGCAGTAAGTGCAATAATTTAACGAAGTATTTATTTATTTTTTCTGGATAATTAACATGATCTTAAAACTCCCATTTCTGGTCTTTGCTCTTTTTATTATTTTTCTTCAATTTCGTTTTTTATAGATATTGTGCCTAGATTTTTTAATTTATCTACGCTTTCAGACGTATTCCCTGTTATATTTACACCAATGAAATCATTGTCATCACAGTTACTACTAATTAAATAGGTTTTTTTTTTGTTTTTTATCCACTATTATTTCGGTATCTCATTTTTTACTGGATTTCATCAACGATGTGTTCAATTTAATAGTTTTCGCATCTTTCTACTAGACTAAATCATCGGCATATCCAAGCATATGAAATTCATCATGAAATTTCAATGATTCTAGGGAAATTAGGTTTCTAATGACCTGTTCCAGTGAGACATCAAATAAAACTAGAGAAAGGGAATCAGTTTTAACGCTTAATATTCCACTAATATTTCTGAAAAAAAAAAAATCCCTTTTCGGGTTCTATTAAGTGCTCCAATATAGGTTAACAACAAGTATATATATTCATATTTGATATGCCATAGGGTGGATATTTAATTATGTTCATATACACACATTCATGTGTGTACTAGCATAAGCTATTTGGAAAGCGCCCTTTCTGTTAAATTTGGATATTAATCCTGTGAATCAGAAGGGTTATTTTAGCATCCTTGAACATTTCATGTATATTTACATAGGAAGTAGTATTAATTATTCATAATCCTTTAATGTAATTAGTTATGTGTTTACTAATATATTTTTGTTATTTTTCAGGTAAGTTCTGCTTATTCCGTTGGTTCTTATTTTAATGAGTAAGTCAAATTTTATTCACTGAAACTATATTTGTGAATTATAATTGTGAATGAAGCTGTTTTGTTTTCTTTTTAGTTAATGCTTATTTTTTCAGCATTTGTCATATCGGATGATTTAATGTCTTAACTAAACAAAGTATACCGTATACCATAATACTGTTCTACAAAAAATTTTTCCCTAGCTGGGAAAGTTCAATTTCCCCCACATAACTAATGCAAGTTAGTCTATAGTTAATGAGAAAAAGTTTAATTTTATAGAAACTAACAAAATATGTTTAATGTTTTAAGGAAAGTTATCTATTTCTCTCTATTTATAAAAACGTTTTTAGTGATCACAATGTAATATTTAATTTTACTTATAAGGGGGAATTAAAAATGCGCCGTTAAAACTTTAATTTAAGTTGATGAAGAGTGAGTGTATTTTGAAAAAAAAAAAACATTATCTGCTGACTATAAATAAATCACAAGGGCAGAGTTCTGAAGAAGTTGGTTAATGTTTAACATCTTATGAAACAATATTTACTTGTCATTAATTGTTTGTGGCTCTGTCGAGGTGCATGAGGAAAACCTGAATACAAATAAATGCAATTAAGAGATTTATAACCAACATTGTTGTTGAATAGTCACTAAAATGAAGTGCAAATTAAAGTACATGGATAAAGACTTGAAATTTATTTATTTTTCATATTAACACTTAATTGAAAAAAGTACAGTCTGAACTACAAAATACATGTAAATTACAGATTTATAATTTGTTAAATGGGGGTTGAACAGTGGCTACCTTTTTTT
>NW_027109834.1:1502862-1504426 GCF_000696795.3 Halyomorpha halys
CATTTGAAGTTCATGATAACATAGAAAATTTTACAGTGTAGGAAAAACCTGTAAAATATGATCAATGATTTTGCTAATAATATATATAATTATAAAAATATATACCGACCCATGCCTTCATGGTTAAACTCAAATTTACATTAACTATTTTTTTTCCCATATATGGTATATCCATTTTTCTGAATTAATTATAAGCTTTAATACTTCACAATGATAATAGTTATGAATGAAATATGTCTTCTAATTGGGAGATGAATCATTGTGACTTCATTGTGGAAAATATTCCGGAAGATTCAAATCACATAGTTCAGCTTCAAAAGCAATTACAAACAGGAGAGGGCATGCAATGTTATTGGAAGAAACTCCAATACTCAATCCAATGCTATATAACACGCTTGATGGAACTTTGGGGAGCGGGTAACTGACTGTCTGCCCACTCCAATTAATTTGTCATTTAGAGGAAATAGTATTTTCCTCATGAATCTCATCTACGTTTTTGACTGGAACATCCTTGATCTATAAGGACTATTGAAAGTAATAAGCCATTAAATAGTCCAGATATATGAAACTTCTCGTTGGAAAGATTTGGAGAAGTTGTGGAAAATTTGCTCATTCAGACTTCTTGTTTGGATATCAGGTGTTATTTAATATTTCATTTAGTTCATATTATATTTTATTGTAGATAAATATGGTGGAATTGTGTTGTTAGACAAACCTACACAATAAGTAGCTTAATAAAATTTAGAAAAGCATTTAGTACAAAATGAAATCACATGAATGAAATATCTTTATCTAATGCAATAATGATATTAAAATCTATGATGCAGAACATCGAAAGCATGATCTCATTGCCTAGAAAACACATTTTCTATTTTAAACCCACTGATATGAAGATTTATAAGAGAAAACTAATTAAAAAACAAAAAAAATTAACTGCTTGACTATAATACTTCGTTGTAAAACCGATCATCTCTTTTACTCATTTCTCAGCAAGCGGTGATAAAACTGACGAAATGAAAATGAAAATAATTTTTTTCCAGAGACAATGCCATTATCGCATGGAATGATTATTGCGGATGTAATCCACATGGAAAAAAAATTGCAGAACCAGTATGAAAACACGTTACTTCACGAGAAAGAAGTAGTTAGTAAATGAAACAAATGAAATAAAGCCCTAAAAATATATATTTTTTTGTTTTGCTCCTATAATTTATAGCCTGCACTTGTGCAAACACCTATCTATACCTACTAAATTAAGCAAGAGTGAATTCATAGCATTTTTTTTTTTGTTTGAGTCACTGTTGTGGATCAATGGCTCTTTGTCTATTACGGGTTAGTCAAATTATGACGTAAACCTGGTATTAGCAGAAGGTTTTGGACAATTTCTGAAAATTTGCTCTTTAAATTTTTTGTTGAATTTTCATTTATATCTTTTTATTACGGAGTTCAACTAAGTCTCTTGACTTTTGGAATTAAAAAAAAATATATATATATAACTTCATTTTATCAGTTTTCCAAGAGTATTCCCAACTTTGCAAAGAGATAATGAGATTAGGAGATGAGA
>NW_027109834.1:1504476-1555911 GCF_000696795.3 Halyomorpha halys
AACGTTTTACTTTGTCTTTGTTATATTAAGGTTATACTACATTAATGTATTTTAAAATATAATGGGTTCGGACCATATTTTCTTTATTTGTTTAAAAATTCTAAACTGAATTTTTCAATTTTAAATTAAAGAGGAAGCAATTACTTACAATTTTAAATGAAATGATTTTTTTTTTTTATCTGCTTTGTTTTGATTTGAACTCGAGTCGAAACCATGAGTCTTAAAGTAGTCCAGTCAATGGAGACCAGAAGGAGGTGTCGGAAACTCTAGAATAGTTCTGAAATATCTAGATAAAGATTATAAATTTAACATTGTTGTCTCATTTTTTTTTTTAGCCGGGATCTCTCTTTCTGGTCTCCATTAAACTAAATTACATTCCAATTTCGTTTAAATTACTTTTATTTAAATTCATTTCAATTACATTCCAATTTCGGCTGTTCAACCTTTCGCTTTGAACACCCCTGGTGAAGCCCCTTTTTTTGACCGCAACCCTGACCATCTTATATTTAAATTATTACGGTCAACTATATGTATATATATAAAATGTATACAACGTCTCCAAAACTTAACTCCGTAATCTTTTTCTTATTCCTATTCCTATTTGACGGGTTAAAATACTAATCCTAAATATTTTAATTAAATGTTACTATTTTCTTTTACTATAGAGCGTCTATTAAACGGAATAATTAATACCAGACATTGCACGGACAATTCATGCAATTATTTATTGAGCTAAATTATAATACTGGCTATAAATAATTTATTTTTGTTTAAATGTTCAGGTATTATAATGCTTTAATTTATATGTGATTATATTTTCAAATGTAAATAAAAAAGATAATGTAAAAAATTGATATTGTAAAATAAGGAAATAAATATCAAAACTTTATGAAAACTTAGGCAAAAACATTGTTCGTGAATGGGAACGTTAATAAAGTGCTCTATATAAAGAGCTTTACACATTAATAAATACACAAAGTAAGACACATGAATCTCAAAAACTAACTTGAAGGTTTCAAATAATTGTATTAAAACCATCAGTTATTGGTTTATCTTTAAGCATTTAAATGTTTGTCTTGTCAAATGTTCACTTCAGCCCGCTGTGTTTCGACGCACACGGTCTTGGAGTAGTGTGTTGGATTAGTTGTCTTTTGCATACATTTTAATGTTATTTCGATTCTCATTGTGTTTTGAGCTTCTGTTTTTCTTCAATTCTAGAGTAGCAATAAATTTGACTAGTCAATTCCTTCTTGTTTCTGTGCCCATTCGATTATTGTTTCAAGTGCTATAACGGCCTCACTGTACAAAGGTCCTTGAATTTAAATTTGTATTAAAGGTTGCATTGAATATATTTAAAGATGTACTAATACAGTGTTATCTTAATACGTAGGTTAGAAAATCGTCATGATGTCAATAAATATAACCTGTATTAAGGACGACGGACCTGTTCTGTATTACTTGCTGCCTCCTGATGAACCTGCTTCCTCCGTTACGGACCATTGGTGGCGGCAGCTGTGACCCGGGCTCCCTTGTATTTCCGGTACTTTTTGTGTGCCTCGGAATGGAACAGTAGTCAGGTCATCTGGAGTTTAGTAGTCGTACATGACCCTTACCAGGGTAGAATTTTTTTTATACTAGTAAGGTAGTAAGCCTGTCGATAATATGCATATTTTTTTTTTAGGAATTCCCTGACGTTGGTTGGACATTTGCAACAATTTGATGCTATATAATCATGCGTAATATCGATCTGGTGTTAATAAGTAATTACAATTATTTGTAATCTATTCAGTTCTCTGCTTGATGTTCTGTACCTTCTTTGCCCGGCCTTTCTGGGTCAGGTCTTCGGCTAAAGTTGAAGGGAGCAGGCCCAATAATGTTTCCCGCGCATGTAGAAGTTCCCTGTAAAAATTGATGTAGATTGTTCTATTCGGTTACTAGCTTCACAATTACGGTTTCCCAGCATTATTACCCAAAAGCCAGTTCACAATATGTTATGCAGTGCAATCATAATTACTTTTGATTAGGTTGAAAACATTAAATAGAATCTATTTCAAAATTCAAAAACAATCAAAACTATATATCAGAAAAATGTTTTCTCTTCCATTATCATTAATATTCTATTGTTGTTATGACGATAGGTTTGATTTAAATATTGACTCTATTCACCAATAGGAATATGATTAATCAATTTATCTTCTACATTTTTATCGATAGCAAGGATAATATAACATTATCTTAAGAAAATTTTATAAGTTGAATTAAAAGAATATTGTTTTTTAAAAATTAATTTATGATAGTGGATTAATTAGTAAAAAAGCATAACTGTAACAATGATTATTATAGTTAATCGAAGTAAAAATATTAATACTTAAACTCAGGTAAAACGTTAAATACCGAAAAATATAACGTGAGATTATTGTAGGAATAGTTTTGTATAACACGATTATTTTTTTGATATGACTTCTTATACCAGGTTCAGAGCTGTTTCACTTTGTTGCATAACAGATGTGAAAACTATTCGCATTGTTGATGGTACTTTCACTTCTCAGTAACAGTTTCTTTGCGAAATAATTGTCCATGGTAAAGTACAGACAAGTTCCTTGCAGATATGTTGTTACTTGATCGAAAGTAATTTGTATTGACAAGCTCATTTCTATATTTATGTAAAATTTAAACAATTTTTTTTCGCAAATGTTTTAAGTGTTAGTAGGTGATTGCCAAACGTTAGTAGAGCTAGCATATACACAGACACTTACAGTTTAAAATTCCTTCTGCGCTGGTGTAGATATTTTAAATAGAGGAATGCTTTCGTCGATTGGAAAAGGGTGCCAACTTTTAAATATTTGTTCATGTCTCTAATGGAGAGAGTTTTCGACATTTTTTCAATTTCAGTGATCGTTATTATTAATTTGATCAATTCTAAGGACAGTGGATTCTGATTTTTCAGTCTTCAAATTATAGTCTGTCATTATTAGTATTATAAATACTCATCTTTCACTTACTTTTCCTCAAGGTTTTTGTGGATTAGTGGGTTTGTGTTGAAATTATCTCTATTTTTTGAGTTTTTTTGCAAAAATAAAAAAAATCGGAAGAGTAGGGAACATTAAAATAATGAACACAATTTTTTAAAATTTTTATGTTGCGATATAAATTCGTATTTTAGGTTTTCTCTAAGTGGGAATAACCAATATAAAATTGGTTAAAGTCCTGCCAAGAATAGAAATGTGTAACAAAAGATAACGAAGTCGTAGCAATCGGGGAAAGATCGTTCGGTTTCCCATTTGAATGGGATGCATCTATTTTTTCTTCAGTTATTCATAAAACTGTTTAATGTTTTTTGTTTGTTTTTTTTTTAGTAATTATTGCTAGGGATGGGAACTTGAGAAATTTTTTATAAATATTTGTCATTTAAACCCTCCTTAATTTTTTCCAAAATGGCTCTATCGACTTTGATTAAAATCAAACATTGGAATGTGTATCAAATTCCAGTTAAGTGGAATTCAATACTGGATAGGTCTTATCCTCTTTCAAATAATCCGAGAGGTCTTTAAATGAAAAATATTTAAAAAATCTAATTAAAAAGTTTGTCAAAGAAAATGTATGTGCTTATGCGTATGCTTAAGTAATGGATATTATTTGAAAAAATTCATACTGGTTATTTTATTTTTAATAATTACCAAATTTAGCACCACCCGGATAAGCGTTTTTCTGAATGTTAGTTTGCTCAGGTTTTGTCTGACCATAAGCTAGAGAAGTGGGCGTAATACAATTTAATCAATAATAGTTCCTTACCGCACTAACTTTAAAAATTTCATCAAAATTCGATTGAAGACTATCGATTGCGCATAGATTCTAAACACAAATCTGACTACGGACACAGAACTAAATATCTAAAATATAAAGTGCAAGTGAAAAATTTGAATTCCGTGGGGGAAAAAAAAATTGCTTTCCTGCTTGAATACTGGACTTCCCTGTGCTTGTTAATTAGTAAGAAAACTACATTTATCTTATATCTAAAGTAAATACAAATATCAATGTACATCACTTAAGAAAATGTTTTCTAATTAATAATTCCTGTTCTTAAAAATGATAAATTTCTTATTCCTGCAAACAACATTTGAATTAAATGAAAGCATACAAAATGTTGAAGAATTATACAGAGCTGGAGAATATTTCTTAGAATTGTATAATGCACAGAAGGCAGAGGTTTCTTATGACACCTTCGCCCCAAGGCATTGTTGAATATTTTCATTCCTGAATAATACTTCGGGAAAAAAAGTTAGGAAGTTTCGTTTGCCAACTTCCTCACTTTCAAAGCCTTAAATTATAATAGCACAGCATTCTAGTGCTTATTTAATAAAAGAAATCATTTTCTGCTAAAAATCATACGTATGTTCAATTCGCTAATTTATCGCTAATCTAAAACATTTAAGTGTCTAAACCAAGGATAGCTTCTTTATTTGTACTCAGTTATCCATCCTCTCCTCGGGAAGCATTGTTTCTTGGTTTAAACTCCTTGCGCCGGTTAGTTGCACTCTCGCTCCAGCTTGCCATTTCAGATCTTCAATTGCTCTAATTACGCGATGATATTGATATATGATAAGAAACATTAGAACGATTTGTTATAGTGAGTAATGTCGTCATATTTTTGGAAGATGGTCTGGATATCTGCACATATTCAATTTTATCAATCATTACTGTATTTGTTACTAATTATTACTCTATTATTTTAGTTGAACTTTTTATATATATTTTTATGGTCATACAGTACTATATTTTCTCTATTAGTTTTCTCAAAAGCAAAAAGATCCAGCTGACAGTAAGATGAAGCAGGAAAAATTGGAACCCTATTTTATATAGATATGTATATTATGTGACATTAATTGGCTTAGAGAACTTGATATAATAATAATAAGTAAAAATACATTTACTAGTAGTTTACACCAATTTAATATGATCAGCGTTACTTATAATTTCCAAATTTCTTTTAATAACTACAAATTGTTCTTATTGTTTATTATTAAATTGAAACGCAACTAAACATTTTGATTTTACTGTGCATAACTTTATTAAACAAACAAATTTTTCGCGGTTTATTTAATTAATTGACATTTTAAACATCTTATGTTGTTTAACTAATTTTTTTTGTTTGTTGGGCTCTGAAGTATTTCTTTTATTTCCTCCTGATTATGAGGAAAGCGGAAACTTTCACTTTAACAAATTTCCATTATCCACCTGTCCTTTGACATTTCCGGAAAAAATTTCTAAGTTTCTCCGTGGACAGAAAGCTGAAGATCTGTCCGGAATCCTTTCAACTTGATAAATGGCGCCTTCTACTTCTTGGATATCTATGCCATTTAATTCTTAGAGCCCGTCAGTCATCTATCCTTTTATGACTTCCCAACTCCTTTCGCACCTAACTCGCTCCGGACCACTGCTATCGAACTTCCTCTTCGGTATCTTATCTCCTGGAGGGCCGCCTTCCTTGGCGGATACTGCACTTCCTCGTCGTCCCACGGCTGGCTGGCTTCGACTTATCTTTATTGCCGGAGTGCGGGTGCATGTTACACAACGCTATATTCATAATGAAATTAATTTTATGTTAGTTTTGTTTATAATAGGTCTGGACTGAGGCTTTAGGTCTGGACACAGATTATAGCATATTATAGGTATGGCAGACCATTCTATAATCTTTGCCATTGAAGATTCCAAGGTTTTTAGTCCTTCACAAGGAAGTACTATTTTTAGACCAGTGGTTGTGGAAGAAAAAATGTAAATATTAAGTCTGTTAATAAGTGAGATGCTTATTACAATTTATCCTAATCCGTACTTTAAAAAAAAACCCAACTTAGTGCTCCCCGAATTCCCCATTTTTAAATTTATCTTTCAAAATTGACTTACACATACTTTGTGCATGAATACTTTCGATGGTGATAAGCAAAATTACAATGCACTTAATATTTGTAAAAATATTTTTGGTATTTCTTAACGTCATTTTGTCATGTATTAAACTGTACCTAAACATACTTACTATCAACTGGCCACTATATATTTACGTATTTTTTTTTATTCCCTTGTTAATTACCCATTAAAATTATCAGTGTAGAAAGTTACATGCAATTATAAACAGTTTTCTATTGCTATTTTAGAATCAACAACTGAAGGTGGACGGACAGATTGAAACGTCAGAAAGAACATTTTATTAATATAAAATTAATAAATATGAAAGTTCGAAGTAAGAAGGCAACTTATTTAAATTAACCAAGTAAAAGTAAATCAACCAGAAGTAAAATAATTAGAAAATGATTTTAATTAAAATTGGTATTGTATGACGTAAATAGAATTTCTACCTACTACTAATAATATATAATAAATATTAATATTGTGGTAGAAATAAATCCTAGATCTCTAGTGCAATAGATAATCTTATCTTATTGGATCCCTCGTTAGATTACAGTGTAACGAACATGAGATCGTAAATGTTCATAACTCATTTTGTCTTTGACTTACACTCATGATATCGGTCCATTACATCTTCTATTTCTTTATAGGAATCTATAATTCTCTTGTATTTATATTTCCTCGTTCCCCTTGCTAGAGAAATTATATGGTTACAATTATTGTTGCTCTGATATCGTACTATGCTAGTTGTTTTTAATTAAAAGGAGATGAATTTCATTCCCAAATTATTTTGAAGATTGTTTCTCACATCTCAGTGGTGCTACAAGTACTTAGATTCGAGAAGTTGCATTTTTAAAAAAAATTTTTAATGATACCTTGCTGTTTATTTCTTACAAACGAGTGGAGGAGATTTTCGGCCGGATACCATCCAATTCGAAACTCTAGGATCTTTAATGTAGTATTTTATGCCCAATAATTCTCGGTATACACTTTTTTGAAATTTTTTCTACAAAAAAAAATTGAAAAATTTTTTTGTAAGTTTCTCAACTTTTTAAGGGCTTGCTCGAATTTGATTAAATTTAGTACAAGGTATTTGATGAGTCAATATTTATTAATTAAAATATTAAATGGTTAAATATCTACCCTAGTATTTTTGGGAGGGAGGGGTGAAACCAACTTTTTGAACTGCTTAGCTTAGAATCGGAAGCAGGCGTATTTTCTACAATTCAATTCTAAATATTAAATGGATAATTGAGGGAGGGGGTGGTGATAATACCAATTTTTATTGGCTTACAGATTTCGATGAAGTTTGATTACTTGTGAATAGGTCTAATTATAATATTTTATTTTATATCCACCCTAATATGTTAGCCTGTTGTTCCAAATAATGAATCCTAAACAAACTAATTAATCAATCTTTCAATACATTAGTTAATTAATTAATCTTGGCTATTATTAATAACTTATAGGTTTTTTGGCTATTTCCAGTATTGAAGATCTAGAGAGCTGATGAAATAGAATGGTCGCGATGTTGACCATTGTGTAAGCACATTGCAAGGCGTACGTGCTTTGGCTTGTGCAGCTTGCTCTTCAATATGCAGTTAAATGTATGCCAATAGGATTTAGCGTGGTCTCATTTAAAAAATACAAACAAAACAATAAAATATTATAGTCACTTTGTTGTTTTAAATTTAGTTTAAGGTCACAATGAGCACATAAACCCCTTCATATTACAATATTATATTTTCGCTTCAATTTTCAATGATTAAGAAAGCTTATCGGTGTTTTTGTTTTGGATAGTTTTCTGTCTTACATATTAAGCATTATACATTCCTTACATATATCATATGATCCCAATATTTATTGCTTATTAATACATTGTCAATCCCAGGAGTATGTATATGGCTATCAATCCTATTGATACATAATCTAAACATTTAATGATTTTTTTAATCATTTTCAGAGCAAGCATTCATTTCTAATATGCTTGCTCTGAAAGTGGCAGTTCATTTAGATGTAGATGGCAGATGAAAGATGACTTGAGTGATCATTTAAGATTAATAATTCCCAACTGGTGGTCCACGAGGTTTGGGTGGAATTCAACACAATTTTGTGAGGACATGTTGTCTTCTTTACCTTTATTGATATTTTAGTTTTATTTCAAATGTATTTTATTTCAAAGCAAGTAATTGCTTTATAAAAGAGTTTCAGTATGAACTGGGGGATCTCACAGGTCAATTTCTTCAATTGCGTTGTATTATGGTTGAGAATCATCTTATTGCTAACTGTTTGTGATTCTGATTTGATCCCCGAAAAGTTTGCTCGTCTCTGCTTCAGGCATAGCAAGCAAGAGAAATGAAATTGTGATTTTATTCTCATTGTGAATAGGTTTTGTTTCATTTAACTTTTCTAGGGCATATTCTAGTCACTCGACCTTTGTTTTGCATACGGTACCCTTCCATTCTTAGACAGAGCGTTCGTTTACCTACCCACACTGCGCCCACATCACTCGTTGACTCAGACTGGATTTTGATTAAGTACTAATACATAATGATAGGTAAAGAACAGATTAACAATTACTGTGCATGTGTTTGAATACTGGCTATTGGTAGAATTTATTATCTTTAAACCCAGTATCCAATTTTCCAACATATTTCGTGCTGATATAGTAATTTCCTTGTATCCCGTACAACATTCGAAACTGTTTTTAGCAGTGTTGATTTGATCTTGTCTACTATGAGGAAAATGTAGTATTTTTCCATTCCAGAAAAATTTGTTAATATTAAATTTCAGGAAAAAAACCCACTAAAAAAATAGTAAAACAAACAGAATTTTTATTGATAATTTGCTGAAGAATTAATTGCCTCACCATACAATTCCTATTTATATATATATGTCCATATGGAAAGAAAAAAAAAAACATAATAAAAATGAAAATAATGTAATTTAGAGTTCTTGGGTTTAAGTTTTGTCTGGATAATTAATATTTATTGATTCTGTCAGGGAAATAGTTATTTTGTACAAAACGGATAAATCCACCCTCCACCCTGCTAGACCGCACGTGACCTTTGCATTTTAGTTGATAATCAACGTTAAGATTCAACATTGGAGATTAGGATCTAAATTTGGAAAAACTTGACTACGTTTTCTTCCGTACTAGACAATTCTTACATTGTTATCATTTGATTAATAAAAACTCTAGAGAAATATGACAAAATCATAAATCATAGTTTGTATATTATCTATTATCACCCGTGGATCAACTATGAAGTGGAGAAATCTAAAATTTACTGACAAAAATACCACATTGAACAGACAAAAAAAAATAATACTAAGTAAATAAAATTAAATAAGTGTAAGCAAAATTAAATAAGGTATGAATGGCGATGATAAGCAATGGTGTTTTGCGCCACTAAACAAAAACAAACACTGGAGAAATATTCCCATGGTTTACTCAGAATCTGTAAAGTAGGTTCCTGGCCTTTCTTAGGTGTGAGGGCTTAACCTGGCCATTGATGTCGTCCACTCCTTGTGTAACTCTGAAGAAACAATACGTCCTTAATGAATTGTTCATGGGTTATAGTTGTTAAAAAAAAAAGAAAGTTTAAAGTGGTTATTTTTTTTCTTGTTCTATAAATATTGCCTTTTTCTTGTTTGTATCTCCAGATTATTTCTGTACTTGTCATAATTATGATCAAGGTTTTGATCCAACTACTCATTACTAGTGGAATAATTTTTTTCTTATTTCGCTTCACATTCTTTAAGAATTCTTATCAAAGACCATTATCATGTTGCATTTACTTTTATGTATTTTTAAAAGTATCGTTATCGTCTCTCGGTTATCTCTTTTGCTTGCTCTATTTCAACTTAAAAAAAAAATAAACTCTGTTCTTTAGGTTCTGATAAAAGACTAATACAATTATTCTTGATTATAAATGAGCATAACTTTCATCATAATCAATCTACTGTTGCGAGATCTAATTTCTCTTTATCAAGAATACTATACTTGGAAAAGGACTATATTTGTAATGAAGGAGTAAATTTTGGGTTTCAATTAATTTATCTCACTTCATACAGTTGATTGAACCATTATTTTCTTAAAATTGAGGATATAAAAAATAAATATTTGAAGTACATCAAGTATCAGATAATTTTTTTTATTTATCAATTTATTGACATTTGCAATTGTTTTTGCATTAGTATACATCTAGTAAATTTGATGCTAGATCATAATGGTATGATACTTTTAGAGAAACTACCCTTTGGTAGCACTCCAATAACATTCTACATTAGATGGTCTCAAGGCCATCTTCCAGCTAATCCTAAAAGTGGATTCCTTAAACTTTAATATTACTTACTCAAGAGCACAATAACAATAACTGACATGTTATCGCCTTTATCTTTTAAGAAGGGAGAGCTCCTTAGAAAGTGGTAAATGTTTATATACTTTGTTGCATTAAATTAATTAACATTTGAAAAATAAGATACATTATAGTAATAAGTAGTCGCGTTGAAGATAAAATAAATAATAGGAAAGCAAGTATATGAAAAAATCTATTTTTAGTCGCAAAGAATAAATATACACAAAAAATACAGTAAGTTAATACAATTTTAATTAGTCGGGCGTTGTTGAGGCAGCATGAGTTTATATGATAGTAACTGTAACTTGTCAAATGGTCCATTAGGAAATTTTTTAATGTTAGATATGAATAACATTTCCATCGTTTTGGCATAAATTGCCTAAAATTTTAAAATTAAGATTATTGTGCACAGAGTTACTGCCATATTCTTATTTTCATTATAACAACCCCATTTGAATTTAAAAATTTCACAAAAATAGGATAAATGACTATCATTGTTGGACGAAATACATATCTTCCAAGTCAAATGATCCATTTTGAATTTTTCATTCCGATATAAGTTTTACCTTATGATAGCTGAGACGAGGTTCACTATGAACTAGTGGAGAACAATGAGAGTGTCAGCGACCTTATTGAAAGTTGTTAACATTGATTGCTCATGAGGAGTCTAGGGGGTATTTGTCCTTCTCTCTACTCTTGGTAAAGGCACGAGTTGAAATTAATTCACACGACATGTTATGATTATATTTACAAAATGTTACTAAAAAATTTAACCCTTATATAAAATATTAAGGAATGCATGCATTTAATAGTATTTATATTCTGTTTTCTTTTTTCCCCTTATGAAATTAATTTACTTTTTTTCTGCAATTTATTCTTTATTTTCTTACATTAGTACAACAACCTTGACGAACTTCAGAGACAGTCCATACTTCTTCAGAGCCTATCAATAAAAAAATATGTCTAAATCATATTCATAATTTAAGTGACTGTGCTGCGCCTATATTAAAGCACTCCTAGCGGACCATAAGTGAACTATCATAAGGAGGTTATAAGAAATGTTTGTTTCTTGTTTTCAAATGATTAGTTTTTTTTTTTATTTTAGTTTTTTTTTAAATCACGTGTTGCCACTAAGAACTACGTCAATATAAATGATTAGGCTTCTTTGGGAGTCTTGATTTTCTTTCTTCCCATCGCAGTTTCATGGATCCTTGACTGCCTTTCTTTTCTTTCTTCGGACCACTTCGAACCCCACTTTTTTTGCTCTTCCAATATTGGTGAGATTTTACAATGTTTTCCTATACGTATCTCTATCTAGACTCGGTATCTGAAATTTTAAGTCTTTTTAATTCCTCTCTCATTTGCCTCGTTTATCCTCCCATGTTTTTGTGGCTAAACATTTTTTTAAAGATCTTCTTGTTTAATCTTTCCTCCTTCATCCTCTTCATGTGCCCATAGAAGATCGGCCTTCTGCTTCTCTTTTCAGGTCTTTGATTTCTCTGTATATCTCTTCGTTAGATCTTAGCCTTTAACCTTCTTGTGTTTTCCTGGGCCCATAGATTTTTCTTAAGATCATCCTCTCTATTTTTAGCAGCTTTTCCAAGTTGGATCAGCATGTGGTCTCCACCCCGTTTAGAATCACAGGCCCTATCACAACGTTGTAACGCCTTAACTTTGCATTGGAAGAGAGGTTCTTCTTATTGTAAATTTTAGCTGTTTGAAAGCTTAAATTTTCTAATTTGGTGGTTTTCTCTCAGATGGTCTCTTTCTCAGAACTGTTGGGACAAATTATTTCCCCTAAGTACTTAAATTTTCTGGTCACTATTTTTTTCTTGAAATTTACTTCAGTAGTGATGAGCTTTTTTTTTTTTTTTTTTTATATATGATATTTATAGGCCTGCTTTTTCTGCTATTATTTGTAGCATATTTATTTGGCTAATAATAAATATCTTACCTCTTCCTCTGATTCTGCCAACAGTGCGAGATCGTCGTTAAATGCCAAACAACTTACTTTTATATGATTGTTTTTGTTACCCACTATGGCTCCTGAGTTAATTTTTTCTAGAATTCCTTTTTGTTTAAAATCATAACTTTGTAAAAATACTTTTAATTACTTATAATAGTACACTAGATTCATTAAAGCTGTGGAAAGGAACATTTATTGAATTCTATTGTTTTAGGTAAGTATAATAGTGTTCCTACTTTTATGTATTTTACTCGACTTCCGTAGTTGCTCTGTAACCTTTTTTTTCTAATAAACTATTGTTTTAGCAATCGTCTAACTAACTGTCTACTTCCTTCAGAATTACACATATTTAAAAGGTTTTGAATTATAGCCAAATTTTTGTTTTAGTATTAATCTTTATATATTTAATATCTCATTCTGTTTTCCTTTGCCATCTTTAGATCAATTTCTGTTTGAAATTTTGTCATTATTATTCAAAAATTGTAACCAATAACATATTTATAATTAACAACAGTCACCATATATATCTCTAAACATTTTTCATATTTTTGGTATTTAGTAGTAGTATTAAACAATGTTTAAATACTAAAAATAATTTGAATAATTGGGCCGTCCGTAGCTCAGATGGTTAACATAAACCTACTCCTATCTTTTTGAGATCTGCGGGCTGCACCGGTTCGAATCCGGTCTGGGACTTTTTCATTAAGTGGTGGTCCCACAAAATGAATATATTCTTTCCCTAGGCAGATGTATATAACTAGGCAAACATGAACTTCGATGTTGAGTGCCTTAAAAAAAAAATCTGAATAATTAAAAAAAAAGGGTTTATGGAAAATATTTATAAAAAGAAATTGTATTTACAAAAAAGTATTATTTACCAATAAAAAATATTTTAAAACAATATATATAGAAGTAATTAAATGTATAAGAAGTATATATATATATATTATTTGTATGATTTATATGTATTTCGTACCTAGTTTGGATTCGGAATTTAAATAATAAGTGTCCAATAATAAATAATATAATAATAAATAGTAATTGGGGGAAGATAATTCGGGTGGCGGTCAATAAAGTTTTCCATAAACTTTTTTTTTTAATTACTCAGATTTTTTTTTTTAAGTCAATCCACATCGAAGTTGATGTTTGCCTAGTTGTCTACAGGTAACCAACCTATTCTAACCAATCTACTTCATTCGGTCAATTATCTTCTTCCAAAATTAATAATAATAATAAACTCTCCTTTTCTTATAGCTTTTCTTCCTATTTATTAGTATTATTTGTTTTTCTAAATAGAAACATTCCATTCATTATTATTGTACTTTGTTTTTTCTACAATTATGATTCAGTAACTTAAGTTATTTCTAAGGAAGTTCTGCTTTGTTCCGTTCTCACAATTTTCCAAGTCGTGCCGATGTCAGCAACTCGGGCAGGCACTGGATGGGTATTTTTTGCTGAGAAGTCACTCCTTTTGTCAGCTTATATTGGCTTCAAGTTTATTCTCTCGCTTGCCTTTGTAGCTATTAGCTCAGAATGATTGAAATGAGGTTCTGTGTCTCTGAACAATTCAAAATCATTTGCATAAATAGAAAAGTTTTTATTACAAATAATATTTTGAATATATAAGTAAAGTGAGGAAGTAAATTCTTCTATAGATGTCACCATATGTATTTTTAATTACCTGTTCTTAGATGTGTGTAGGAGCTTGTACTGGTAAATAATTCTAGTCTTATGATAAAATTGTTTTTGTTTTTTAAAGCGATAACCTGTTATTTGTGGACGTTAGATTTGGCGTGTGGAATGTACCTAAAGGGTCAATATTATATTATATTATTAATCAAATCAACATAATTATAGCAATAGTATCGATTGTATTGGTATTGGCAATATTGGTATGCATTGGGCATATATAAATATTATTGCTACAAATTCCCCTCAGGCAGTTAAATCATTATCCTGAATTCAATAATATTAATCCTGTAAGAGCCTCTTTAAACTTTCGCCTATTTACGATGACTACGTTAGCTGCATCTGTACCACTTCATAATTTTATGGGTCCCTACTAATTTCTAACAGTCGTTATTCTTTTTATAATAGTAGATTTTCTAGTTACTGAAAAAATTAAATGAAATGAAAATTAAATTAAAAAAATCAATCTTTATTCTGGGACATTTCTCCGTCCCTTGTAGGATTCCTTTGCATTATTTAGTAAAGTGAAGCTTATCGCCGTAATGAGAAATTAAATTAAGAAACGTTAATTAGATCATTTGATTAATACATTTTCAAGTCAAGAGGTCTTTTTTTCATTTTGACAATATTGACCTCTTATATTCTTCCCTAGAAATATTTCTTGCTACTATTATTACTGCAGTGCAGCTTGGAGCAACAGGAACCAGTGCCAAATTTTTTTGTAGGTTCACAATATTTTTTTTGTCCAACTTGTCTGCCGAAGATTGAACTATTACATGTAAAAACAAACAACATTTATAATTAAATACATACAAATATTCCACAACAACATATGTTTATTCTCTTGTCAGAAAACTTACATTTATTTATTGTCGTGGTTCCAAGCCACAGATTGTATTTATAATTTGTAAAGAATATATCTATCAAATAAATACAACTACGTTAATAAAATCTCATGAAAAACTAGGTCTCTAAATAATTACCAATAAAACAAAATATATGATTAGCAGTAGAAACGGAATCAATTACTGTGATGTATATATAGAAGGAGATATATTTGAACAGGTAGAGAAGGTTAAGTATTTAGGTTCTGTGGTTACCAGAAAAAATAAAACTGATTATTGTTCAATTTTAAAATTGTTTAGCCTTCTGTAGAACTTAATTAGAATATTCAAAATTCTTATATTTCCTACGGATAGTTCTTTACGAATGGGAAACGTGGCCTGTTACACTAAGGATTGAACAGCGCTTTGAGGTTTTTGAAAGTTAAGTATTACGTAAAATGTTCGAGCCAAAAAAGTCAACCGGAGAATTTAGGAGGTCACACAACGCTGATAAAGGAACTCTACCTGGTAAATATTATTCAAGTTATAAAATAGTGAAGGGTATGATGGGGCGTATAAGTGTAAGCTTGTGAGACTTAGTGATGAAAGGACCCCTAAAATGTTAATAAAAACTGAACCGACGGGTAAACGTAATTTTCGCTAGTTAATGATTCATAATGGAAAAGCGTGAAAGGAAACATTAGTGTTTTTAACTCTGCTCTGGTTCTGTATTACTGAATTCACTACTTGTATTAGTGTTCCAGGTATTCCATCTTATGCACTGTAGACTGGAGTTAATTTGTTACCACTCTAATAGCTCTAGGAAAAAATTTTGGACGACCTCCATTAAGAAAAATAACTGCAGTATAGGGTATTATTTTTAGAAAACGTCCAATTTAAATAAAATGTTTTCAAAGTAGCGAAGGAAGGTTCACCTAAGAACTGAGATAATAATATTTTCATTTCACAAAATGCAGGATTTCTAGTTTGCAGTTGAGATATCCTTTACCAGTTAGGTTGTGAAACCATTTCAAAACTTATCGTAAGTAAATAATATGTTACTCAAGTTTATACGACCTATATTTAACAGTTAGCGGAAATATATTACTGGCATTATCTAACTCAGCATTCAACAATAGTTCACACTCTCGTAACTAAATGCAACCGAGACATTTATCGGGAGCAAGTTGGCATTTGGTTCTAATAGGAGCTAAAGGACGCGATATTTCTTACACGTACCCTCTGCTATGCATGTGCTCTTATGCAGATAAATTGTTACTACCCCAGTGATAACATTCCTGAGAATTATGGTAGACTTCCCTTTTACATATTGTTTACAACACAAAATACCAAACACCGCGTTTCTAAGTTAATGCATTTATTTAATTCCAAAATAGCTGATTTTTTTTTTCCATGCTGCAGTAAATTGGCTATTAAGCCATTTTCTCTTTCGCAGCCCAATTAAAGCTGCTTTTTGCCTTGATTCGTTTCCATCTTGTTTTATATTCCTTAGGCCTATACACCTTAAAATATAGTCCCCACCAATGTTGCATACATGGCAAATCTGTTAATGTGCGATACCTATTCGTTTAAGGTGTTTTTGGAAATCGTGTCCTGTCACTAGGCGGGGAAAAATTTGGTGAAAGTAACATTCCTGAGTTCAATCATTAATTCATCTTTCTTTGGCCTTTAAGATTATTCCGCTGTTATTAACTTTAAATTAGGTGTTGATAAAGTTTATTAATATTTTATATTATACCTAACCATTAACTGACTGAAGAGGAAAACTTAGCTTGAATATTTTTCATGATACTTGAGATGCTGTCTGAAACATTGACTAGGTTAAGCTACAGTTATATTTTTGTTGTGTATAACTGTGCTGTTTCTATACCTTTTTTATTATAGTAATATTACTTTAATTATAAAAATAATGAAATTATTGCAATTTTATCACTATGTTCTCTAGTTAAATTCATAAAATAGTTACGTCGCATGCAATGTTTATTTATTTGTATATATTTATTATTTTATGTATGCTGATCTTATTTTTTTTATTCCAGGTAAGTTTCGATGTACCTCGTTTGTATTCTTCATTTCTTTACTGATTTGCCTAAGGTAATGTTCCAGGCTTAATTTTTAAATGTAATCGACAATATAATTTACCCGAATGATTTTAGTTACATTTTTATTACTAGTTGCATAAATGTAGATAACATACCAGTATTAAGTAAATTCTTCCGATGATTAAATCATTACTATTTAAGCTTCTTTAAAAACTCCGAAATGAACAAGAATTTAGCAATGATAAGCGGTATGTTGTACAAATATCATTGAATTCCTTTCATTGCAGTTTTATATTATCAGTTATTGTTCATGTAATTAAGTAAATTTTATTTTTATTAAACATTTTTTTTTACTATTCGAATAAAAGTTCTATAAGGTATAACTAATACTAATTCATAAATTGATTCATGGGCTGGTGTAACGTCGTATGTTAAATTTTTCAAAATATGCAGGATAGGCCAGATAATTTGTTACTCTAATTTCTTTTTATCAACGATATCCTCTGTGTCACATTCAACGTTAGCCCAATATTTCAGCAACGTATATTTCAATCATAAAATGTACTGTTGTTTATTTATAATTTAATGTGCGATGAAATACAAAACTATGTGTTAGAAAATTTTAAAATGCAACGTTATTATAAACATAGTCTTGTAATGTCACTAATTGATTGCTGAAATTTCATAGAAATGAGAACTTTAGTTAAATTTGAAATAATTATTTATTTCGACGGAACTATTTTTCGTAGTTAAATAAAGACTTTCTAGTTAGATAAAAAGTTCTTAAAAATATCAAAATATTACAGAGGACCAAATCCTCTTTGTCCGCTTTTCATAAAAAAAAAACAGATCAATTAAGGGCAAGCTTGTTAATTTTTTTTTTTTAGATTCGTCAAAATGTTTTTAGCAATATTAAACTATTGTCGGCAATCATGGCCCAAAATGACGGATTTACTAAAATATATAGTTTTATATTTATTTTGTTAAAAAAAATAAGATCAATAGGCTGAATATCAGTTTGAGTCTTGTCAACGATTTGTAGTCTGATTAAATTTTCCTTTGTTGTTCATCTACAGAGTAAATCGGTAACTATTGCCACTGATACTCATATAGCATAATTAGGTAGAATTAATACTAATTCCTTACCTATTAATAATTTAATATAATAATAATATAAGTAATAATTATTACCTAATAATAATTATATCTAGTCACTGATACTCATCAGATTCAAAATATTTAAACTTTTTAGGGTTAGAATCTAATAATGGTTCTCTATAGTTACTTATCAAGTAGAATTTAGTCGGTAAGAATGAAGACAAGTTAGTTATCTTACAAATAAGCATATAGAATGAGTTAAGTAATGATAACTAGTGATTTAAAAAAAATTAAACGCTAAAAATATATTTATGGTAGGTAGTTCATCCTCTCTGTAATTATTTATTAAGAATAACATGCATGTACATACATATATGTTATAGTTTCTATTTAAAATAAAATAAATATTTAGATTGAACATTTTTTAATTGTGTTAATCTAATCAGTTGCCATTTTAAAAAGAAACGGTGAATGACACTGACCTGAGACTCAAGAGCCAAACTGATTTTTTTGGTTGATTACAAAGGTTTATTAATGAAAACTATATACCAAATTGCTTGAATGGTTGCTAAAACTTATATTTCGGTCAATTAATATGTTTTTCAGAGCTTATACATTTTATTATTTATGAATTCATAAATAATTATTAAATCCTACTATAGCATTTGCTCTGAGTGTCAAACAGTTAAACAGTATTGACCAACTAATGGAATATGTTGCCGATCCCTTGACATAGCCGATAAGAACTCGCGAGAGGATGCGCCTCTATCGGGAGCGGTCAAGGCTGGAGATAGCTCTCTCCCTTTCTGTCATTGAACGACTTCATTATTACATGTACGAAAAGACCTTTCTATAGCGGACATCTATGGCAACTGTCCTTTATTGGCTAATAATTTACACGTATTGTACATCGAGGATATCAAAGAGTATCTTACTCGTCCTTGGTATCGGGAACTTGAGTGTGCATGTGAAGGTGAATTCTTCGGTATCATTTGTATGCTAATTTTTCATGACCTCATCTCATTATCTACATGTTCGAGTCCTTGCCCATATTCGTTTTCCCATGTTCCTAGGTCGATGACATACGCATGACTAAATTATCAAAATTAAAAATAAAAATAAATGTGAATTATGAAAAATAAAGTTACTTTACCTTGTCCATAGTCCCTAATGTTAGATATTTTTACAGTCACTGGAAGATATATTTTATTCCAAGAATTTTATAACTAAAAGGGCGGAGCTAATTTTGTATTAATTGTATGATAAATACCTTCACAAATCAATGATTTTTAATCCTTGTTGTATTATTATTTTGTAATACGAACTTATAGCAGTAGTTCGTGAACAATTATTTCAAAATAATGGAAAGTTGTTCCTCACGTATTTACGCTTACGTAAGTGAGGTGGTAGTTTGATTTGGCTGCATACATAATCTCAAAGACTAAGCTAAAAAAAAAAATGAAAATCATAATAATAATATAATATATAATATAATAATATAACTGCATACAGTCAATATATTTTTATTTCAATTCAAATTTACCCTATTCCTATTCTCTTATTTTCAACGAAATGTATCATGAAGAAATGTACAACAAAAAAATTTAGATATGGCATAAATGTTATCTTATTTTTCTCTATATTATCATCCTTCATAATTATATAATGTGTAATTTATTTATATTATTAGATTAAAACTTAGTGCTTTTAATATTTCATTAACAAAAATATATTACAACTACTACATAAGCAATATAAAACTATTATAATAATGCTGCATAATTTTAGTATTAATATTTTTTATTATTATGGTCTAAAGAGGAAATTATCATCATAGGCTTAGTTTAAACAAGAAAATAAGAACTGTTCGTACCCCTACATGAAATCTTTCTAATCTTATCTCGTTTAACATCTACTGTATCTTGTTGTTTATAACAACGCCCACTTACACCTATTCAAATATTTATTTTCCCATTGTTATACTGCTTTGTAAACACCTTCCTACTGCTAGTTTTATAAACCTTAGAGAGAAATAAAGCTTTTCTCATCACATAGTTTAATTTTATTTCAAAATCTTTTGTAGGATAGTTTTTTTTTTTTAAAACATTAATTGAACTTTATCTTTTTAGGTTCCTAAAAATATTACAAGATAATAATATTCAAGGCACGCATTTTTTTTTGTTCATAGACGGCCATTATTTATTTTGCGACCTTTATGATGGCAGGAATCCAATTCTTAGTCCCTTTTCAAGAACATTATAGTTCAAAATAAATGAAACTTTGTATAAGTCACGTTTTCCTTCATGGTGTTTCAGACTAATATAAAGAGTACTTAAAGTAGCACTTGGGTAGTTAAAAATAAAGAAGGAAAACCTCAACACAATCCCATCCTCTATTAACATTTTTAGATAAGCTCCTTTTCACTTCATCACCACATTTTTCTTCTGTGTCATTATATAAATCATCTAATTGATATATTATTAACGCTAGTGTTCACATCTAATATACCGTGATAAAATTATTATAGATACTATTAAAATTAATTTCATTATGTAATAATTATTTTTCTTCTTAAATAATTTTGGTATTCTAAAATTCTCATTCCCAGTTAATATTTTTGGCGTTGAATAATTTCGGACTGGATAAATTTTAAAAACCACTTATTTTTCTTTTTTTTAACTGCACATTGAGTGCAAATTTAATATTAATATTAATGAGTTTTTTAGCAATTGCTTCCAGTATTTCCGTAATTAGTAGTTTTGATGTAATTAAATAAGAAATGTTATACTGCGTTTTTTAAAATATAAATTGGGAGAAATCCTTCATTCAGGTATTTCTCTCCAAATTTTTAAAGGAAGATAATGCTTAGTTTTATTAATTAGACACGGTTAATCAAAGTTTTTTAATTTTATTTATCCTTTAAACTTTTAGGTATCAACAAAACACAAAGAATATGTATTCAATATCTTAATTTATTTTGTTATAAAGTAAATAATTAGAATCATATTATTAATTAACTACTTAATTTATCCACCACTTTAAATGGCATTGAACTCATGTCACTTATTTGTTCTTAATTACTCAATATACAATTGGTTAGATAGGAGTCCGAAAAGTTTCTTTTTGTTCCCAGCCTACATTTCCGCGTTTTGTTCATGGATTTTATGTATGGCTGATAAATTAATTTCATTATATTTATAGGTTGCTCCCAACAGTAGGTGACGAAACAGATTACAACGGACATTAATAAAAACTATTTTATTGTCCATCATAACTACAAAATATCTTATCCCCCGAAACTAGTTCGCGAATATTAGCTGCAATTATATATTAGTAATAAAAAATCTTTTTTCTTTTTTAAGTGTTGTGCATGTCATTAGTGAATGTATTCAGGATATAATTCCAATTACTTTGCTTTTTATTTTAGCTCGTAAAAAATATTACTTATCTTATTATTCTTAATTATTTTTTTATGGACTGGAACTGTTCTATTTTAGTATCTGGTCTAGACATTCACCTATTAAATATTTTATTTTCTCACTTATCTCAGAGTAATGTCCGTTTTTATTTTGAACTTCTAAAAATACCATGCTTTTATTAGAAAATGGCTCAGACTTCCAATTACGTCGGTTAATATCTCTATTAGCATTAGATATAAAATTAAATAAAAAACTACCGGTAGTTTAAATATATAATTTAATTCAATTTACATTACCGCTTGATCAAAATTATAGTAAGTTTATTTTCTTTCTTATCACGTGAAGTATTTTCTAGTAGAAATATAATTGTCCGCAGTATAAAATGTTAAACGCCTTATTGAACTTTTTATGTATATGTATATTGATATCTAATTTTTTAGTTAAGAAATATATTATACAATAAGTAATATAGCTATGTATTTTTTGTGGGTCTTGAGGATAAGTCAATAATACAACTTTATTGTTTGCATAGTCATGATATTTTTCTATTACAGTGTGATCCTACTAACCCCAGGGAGTTTTGAAGATTAAATATTATAATTTGAAACTATTAACGTGATCTGTCAAAAATTTAGTTTTTCTTTTATTATGATTGTGCATATCTTATTCAATTGTACAATTTTACAAATAGTTTATTAGTTTTAAGTCGATTTATAAACTACAATTTATTTACGATATCTCAATTTTTTATCGTTCACAGTTAATTTCCAAATTGTTTCAGCGTTTGTCAACCCTAACGCAATCAATAGCGAGTTTGGGACGGACTTTAAATCGAGTTAAGATAGGTTTGGATTGAATCGATAACGTGACAGTTGTCATTACCCTTTAAAAATCACCCCTATCACAGCTGTGACCCTTTCGGAGATATTTCCTGCTATTTTTACCCTTTGTTAAATAAATTTTCTGATTTTATTGCTCTCATCGTTACGTTTTTATTTCTATTTTATCTTTCCTACCATTTCTATGTGTTTGTCAGTAATTTACTTTATTTTCGTTAGTCTTCTTTTCAATATAAAAATCCTTTATCAGGGAGAAAATTAATATTAAAAAAATATATATCATGAGAGATACTAAAGCACAATTAATAAAATTAATATATTTTCAACAAAAGCATTTCATTCTATTCTCTTCAATGTTTCACAATGAGAAAATGACCACTTTAGATTTAATACTGTATCATAAATAACTAATAAATTTTTGAGCTGATGAAAAAAAAAAATATATTAAGAATGAAAAATAAAAAGAAGTGTATAGAAAATTTCGTTCTGAATTGAATATTATATAATTAATGATGAGTAGATAGTTGACCGTGGATTTTATATGTAAGGAGATTAGGAACTACATCTAATAATCAACACTTATTATTTGATTATTTTAACATTATTATTATATTATAAAATTATAACATTTGATTAAATTTATCTGACTTAATTGGCATATGCCTGAGTATATAGTCAGTGAGTGGATTTTTACATTTTTCATGCAATTTATTTGTTGAAAAAAAAAAAAATCAAGTTCTTTTTTGGGGATGAAAAGATAATTTGGAATTGGCATGTTTGATATATATATATCACCATTATAGAAATTTTAAATCAAGTGGAAGGGTACAAGCGATTTGGGAGAGTTGTCTTGTAATCAGGATTTTTTTTAATTTATAGATCTTATTGATTTGATTGTATCTAGCAAAAAAAAAAATATTTTGCATTATCTAACTTCTGAAAGCCCTAAAATACCAGATTAGCAAAAATTAATGATCATCTAGTAAGTAGGTTGTGCATGATGACCCCTAACATAAATTTTTTTTTTATGAACCTTGGTTATAAACTGCTTTTATATCGGTATATTCTAAAAAAAATTGCAAAAGAAGAATAAATATTTTTAAAAAATTCTACTTTATTTGGAAATAATTATTGTGAAATTAGCAGGATTAAGGGGAGAGGATGTTTCCCTCCAAGTAAGATGCCTCAATATGGGAAACCCTTGGTTGTATGCTTTAATAAATGTTTGAAAACTCCCGGTTTATTTTGTCAGAGACCGAGCCACAGTAATTTTAGAATTTAAAAAAAACAAAAAAAAACATTCAAGTGTCAAAAATTCAAAATGCCTCTATAAGTACAATAGTACAATTCGTTATGTATAAGTTAAAATATTTTTCAGTACTTTTTGAATGACTTTTTTTTTTTTTACATTTCTTATAAAAATTACTCAATTATTTGTTCAACTAGATCAAATTTTTTATTTATTTTTACTACATACGGAGTGTATTTCCATGTAATTTCGTTTATAATTTTTAAATTATAATTCATTAAATAAATTATTATAATTTGTTGTGCACAGGACATTCTTTTTACATTTCTGATACTAATTATACCTTGTTCAAGTAGACCAAGTTTTTTTTTTTTTTTACCCCTTTTGACTACAATTCAACTGCCTTTTTTTAAAAAAGATTTTTCATCCTACATAGGAAATATATTTCCGTCTGATTTTGTATATAATTTTCAATTTATAATTAATTGCGTTAGTAAATTAATATAATTTTGTATTTTGTTATGCAGAGGATATATTTTATAAATAGCTTTTACTCTCGCCTGCTAAAACGGAACGGCGAAAGACCTTGCTATGCCCATCCCGTGAAGAGGAAGCTGTATGGGAAATTACTCTTTCCCCTTGAAAATGTCATTGAAAATTAATAGTTGTTTTCCTACTTACAGTTTTTCATATACTAAACAATTGTCAGGCATAATATAACATTCAAACATAAAAAACGAAGAACTTTTACTCTTTTTTATTACTAATTTTAAACCGAAGTCGTTTTAATGTTTTCTCATTACATGGGTGTCGCTTAAGTTATAGTGTAGTTAATGTTGATTAGTTTGTTAAAAATTTCTACTTTTTTTCTTCTTTTTCAGGGCTTGAAGTGAAAGCTCTTCACGCATGCCCTTATATGCTGCAATTTTCAATCCAACTGATGAATTTATTTATTTACTCTATATCTTAAAAAGTAGGAACAACACAAGAAAACCTTAGAAAACGTCATTTAAAGAAGAGTAACTTTGCTAAAATATGAGCCCGAATAGAGTTATTTACGTTAAATAGTTTTCGAGACATGGATTTTTAAAAAGCAACATTTCATAAAAATGTTGTATAAGACGTACTGAAAGATCAGTTAGTGAATTTATTTTGAAAAATTTATATCTCAAAAACCATTTGACCTAAATGGAAATAATGTCTCGTATGATGGTTAAGCTAGGGTACAACAAATAATAGTACAAGAACCGGGAAGATAAAAAGGCAGTTATCTCACTCCAATTTTTTATTATTTTAATGAAAACTATGTATAATTAACAGTCAAAATTGATGAGTCTTCCAAGTATAGGCAGGAGTAATAAAAAATGGCGACTATTTCAAAACCTTAAAAAAACATTATTTTTTCATTCGGAGCTCTATATCTTTTAGACTACCAACAACACTAAAAAACCTAAGAGCACATTATTTAAAGAAGAGAAAATTTTCTGAAATATTAGCCTTAGAAGAGCTATTTGCGTCCAATAGTTCTCGAGATATAGCAAATTTTCTATAAAATCTACTGCAAGATTAATAGTTAGTTAATTTATTTTGAGAAATCTATATCTCAGGAACTATGTGACGTACAGATGTCTATTAGCACTCAAATTAAAGCTAGTTTAATGAGCTATAATGGAGTTTATGATGTTTATCTTCCTAGGAGTAATAGTTTACATGAAATGTGCTAAAATAACTTGATTTATAGTTGTTCGGACAAATTTTCATTTGCCAAATCTATATTCATATGGGAATATCATAAAAACTACTACCCCTACGAAGATAAGTGTCATAAACTACTTTATAGAAAGTTAAATTTCCTTTATTTTGAGTGTTGGCAGTCATATGTGCTTCTTATGGATCTAGAGATATATTTTTTCAAAATTCCAACATTTTATACGAACAACTAGAAATTAACATTTTGTGAGTTTATTTTGTCAAATATCATAAAAACTACTTCTACACACATAAACATAATTTACTATATTGTAGTAAATTTAACTAGCTTTAGTATGAGCGCTGGCAGACATCTGTACGTCCAATGGTTTCTGAAATGAAGTTATCATAAATCAAACTTATTGTCTGAACAACTATAAATCAATTTGTTTTAGCAAATATCATAAAAACTACTATTCCTGCAAAGATAGAGGTTATACATTTCTTAATAGTCCATTAAACTAGCTTTAATTTGAGTGCTAATAGACATCTGTATGTCACATAGTTCCTGAGATATAGATTTCTCAAAATAATTTAACTAACTACTAATCTTTCAGTAGATTTTTATGAAATTTTGATTTTTAAAAAGCTATATCTTGAGAACTATTGGACGTAAATAGCTCTTTTAGGGCTAATATTTCAACAAATTTAATTTTTTTTAAATAATGTCCTTCTAAATTTTCTAGTTTTGGTAGTTTTTAAGATATAGAATGAAAAATTAATGTTTTTTAAGGTTTTGAAACAGCCTTCATTTTTTATTCCCCTACCTATACTTGGCGGACTCATCAATTTTGACTAGTAATTATACCTAGTTTTCATTAAAGCATTAAAAAATTAGGGTGAGGTAACTGCCTTTTTTCTCCTCTTGGACTCTTGTACTATTCAGTTAACCAATTACTGCGAAAAAACGATTCCCGGCTCTTGTAGTGGAAAGGAAAAGTGCAAAAAAGAGGTATCATGGATTTTTAATTTCGAAGATTAGATGGACGTTGAAAGGAATCATTTTAATTTCCTTCTATTGACTTTGCACAACTTCCTGATTTTACTGGTGAAAATAGAGTTCGGTACTAAATAAACAAAGTAACGCTTTGTTAAAAACTTAATGTATGTCTAAGGAAATATGAAATCCATTATATTTTAATGAACGTTTACTTTTTTTAAATTAATTTTATTATATCTATTTGTAATTAAAGGAAGATAATAGCTGATAATAACAGGCTAGGTGCTAGTAAAGAGTGACGTGAAACGCACAGCCTTGAAGCGGTTGCATTCTCCCAATGACTCATCGGCTCCAATGTCTGTCGTAGTGGAGTTCTTTCACTTTTCACTGGATATAAATCTATATAATTGCATTAAAATTAGCCAAGTTAAAATGTTTCATTTTTATATTTAAAGTCCTAACTATTTGCATATGTTGTCACAATAAGAAATCAAGCTGTCTGCTTCACGTGTCTTCCAGTCTATAGCTTATATCTGTGTGTAGCTTATATGTGTGTATATTAATAAATATTATACGATATAATCTAAGTTTAAGGAGCGCGGTGTCACCGTGGTAAGGCACGATGCTACTAACTCCAAGCTCGCATCCAGCTGTGCAGAAAATGGAATTCTTTTTCACTGTGGCCATGAGTCAACTCTGTGAATTCTGAATGAAGTTCTCCTGGGGTCCACCCAGCCTCATAAATTGAGTACCCTTAATTGGGTAAAAATTTGGTGGTCGAGCGTGATTCTAACCAAATCACCTCCTTGCACAACTGTTGGTCTAGTACCAGTACATCTTTACAAAGTACTGAAACCCTGACACTTCATGGGTTGTTGCGGTACAGATTTGAATATAAGTTTACTCCTGAAAGAACTCCCACATTAGATATGTTCCCTTTATCTGTCTAATTCATTCGAAATGTAAGAGATATCATACTCATTCAACTGTATACACACTTCAATGTATTGAATTGTATACTCATTGAAATGCATACACATATTATCAAGAAAGTCTATTCAAACACACAATTGGTTAAGCTGCATACTTCATAATGAATTTCTTTATGTAACTGTTAAGTAATTGTGTTGCATCTCTAGAAAATGTCACTTTAGTTTTACAGTTATGATTCAGCTATTATCTCTGAATTGTACTCGCTTGGACTTGTTAAGTCGTACATGAACGGTTGTTTTGGCCGGGATAAGAAGTTTTGGTTTGAATTCGCGGGTCTTTGTTATATGAGATAATTTGTTACCGGTTGAGCCGTTAGTTAAAAAAAAAACGATATATATCCAGAAACGTATAACTAGAAATATTTATTACAATCCTTTCTCAATATTTTGAGCTAAAATTGGTCTAAACATTTTTGGAATATCACTAATTCCATCATCCATGTAATGTGAGCATTCAAACCTTTAAATTGGTTTTGTATTTTAAAATACAAATATACTGACTGTTATTTAAGGACAGATGGACAGACTCAACACATTTGATGGAATCATTTTCAGGGTCTTGTCATCAAATTAACAGAATCTCATTGTATTATTTGTGCTATCAAAAATAAAAATTGATTGAACCCTTTGTTCAGTTGTCATACACCTACAAATGGACTATTTATAATAAATGGCTTAACACTTTATTTATTTCTATTTGTGTTTTATAGGGTAATATTATCAATGAAATCTCTAAAAAGTTATTTTTTATTATTATTCAAACTATTGGCAATAAAACCTTAATGAAGTTAATATAGTTTCATTCAATAAGTAATGAACTATATCGAAGAAAGACCCTATGTTTGACGGTGATATGATTACTGGTTTAAGCTAATCTTGACCTAGTATTGGCGAGAGAGTATTTAAGTATACTTTGAACACTATTAGTTTAATGCAAAAAAGCAGGATCCGTCCCATACTATTTTTCTTTATGTAGTATTCATGTTTTGCAGTACATTAAAGTTAGGCACAGAGAAGAACGAAAAAAAAACATCATATGATAAGTATCCCGTAACGTTATGGAAGCTAACCTTAGAGTAAGGTTTGATTCGTGCCTAATTCGTTCGCTATCTCAAAAACGGTTCAATTATAGTCTTTAAAACAAAAGCCTGAACCTACGTTTCGTGGGCGCGCGCACTTTGGTTTTGATCTCTGCATTGAAATGTTTAATATTAATTTAGCGCCTCAACGGTCTTACAGAGTTTTAATTCCTCTCAATTTTTTTAATAACTTTTAATAAAGTTCCAGAGAGAATTTAGGAATCGAAATTGACATCCCTTATTTCTTGATGAAATTCTCTTTCGTAGGATACCTGATTTGTCAAAATCCATCGTTCCTGAGAACATAAAAAGGGATTGATACTGCCGTATTATGTAAATGTAGGATACGATACTATATTTTAATATACATACAGACTCGAGATGTGAATCTACAGTAAGCTCTGTCGTGTGTACTAGCCTGGCTAGGGACGTCGAATTAGCAGCCAATAAAGGTTGAAGAGGAAGGGGACCCCACTAACTGCTGCCTATGGAGGTTCCTTGTAAAGATCACGTCTGGCACATCACTTAAAGGCTCACTTAAAACTATACTGCCATACACATATAAACCTGTCATCTATGTGGTTTTGTATTAGTAAAGCGCTGTATCAGTTTAGTAGGAGTAATATTTTTGTCCTTATGTTTAAATTTGGGAATTTTCCTTTATACGTTAAGGCTGCTGTTACCCTCTGTACGGTGCCCTAGCCAAGATAAAAAAAATATAGCAATTATCGTTAATGGAGTTAAATATGCATGAAAATAAGAAACGAAAAAAAACTGCTGAAAAAGTAATGATTGGAATTCATTAAGTATTTGATATTTTATTTTTTATGATTTTTAATTTTTTTTTGTAATATTATGAGGAAGTGTCTTTGCTTGCAACACCTTGGGCATACGCTTGGGAACCACTGTACTAAGTAATGTGAGGTATAACTTCTTGATTTTCCTGATTTCTATGTGCGTGTCAAAAAGCTGAAGTAAAAAAAAAGGTTAGAATGCACTTAGAAGTGGATGATTTTTTTTTTTTTTTTTTTTTTTTTTTTTTTTTTTTTTTTTATAAATACTTTACATTTTGCATAAATAAAAACACATGAGTGATTCTCCCATTCTGTGCATGATTAAGAGAAACTTCTGGAATCCAGGTGTGTAATTTTGAGTCAGTTTTTATCAAACATTGAAAAAAAATACTCCCACCTTGGTATTCAATCATTTTTCATCGAAATTTTCACCCATTTTCGTGATGAAATTTAAATTCAAAAAGTTAGTCCCTTACGTGTTCATCGACTAGAATTTCTTACTGTGAGTGTAAATAATACTTATATAAGTGGCAGTAGAATTATCGTTTTTTTTTTTTTTTCATTTGATTCACTAAAGTTCTCGAGTAACGCTTTTGATAGTAGGCAGCCTTTCCAATTGTTTTTCCCAAGAATCAGTTGCTTCGAACTCGTGTGTGCCTGTTTTCGTATTAGTTCCCCACATTTTTTTGGAAAGGCGGCACCGCTCTCCATTGCGGTCAACGAAGTTGATCATGGTAGGCTACATGGCTAATGTTGCGAAACTCTGGGCGATCTTTTCTACGGCATTTTTCCTAGTGTCCAGTTAATTTGTGATTTCTTGGTACTGAAGTCTAGTTCTCGTTAATCTCTCATCAGCGGGAATCTTGATAAAGGTAAGAGGAACTAAATGATTCATTTGTGTTAATTAGTTTGTTTTCAAATGGGAGTACAGTTTATTATTATTGTTTCTGAGAAAAGAACTTGGAGTAGAGTACCTCTGTAAAACCAGCAAAATGATCTAGTTCTTAAGTAGTGAGGAAGTAACTTTCGTGGTAATTTATTTTTTCAGAAAAAAATTTGTTGGTTTTGAATTATTTGTTTGTTATCTGCAATTATTTCAAGGTAGATAAAGCGATCCTTGGACGAGGCCGTCGCTTCTAGGCAATTGAAATGTTCTACAAGAAAAATTCAGAAATGTTCTGATGTATATCATTTCACCTGAATAAATCAGTGGGATGGCAAACATGCTTCTCAAAGCGATACCCCGTAGTGTACCACTGAAACGACTCTTCTGCTGGAAAAGATATGTTCCGATTTTGTATACATGTTTTTTAATGTGATTTTCTGGCCGATGGGATTCAAATAGTTCGTTATTCACAAGTTCCTTTGCGATTATTCCTCCTCTAATTTATTTTTAGCCAACAATGTCCAATATCGTGTCTGAAGAATCTAAATGTACTTTGAAAATCGACTAAGTCAACTATCAAAACTGCTCAAGAGGTTGGCCTTCTAGCATATGGGGAATTGAGTGATGTGATGTTCCTTCAATGTGGTTTTGTTCGTGATGTTATAATAGAAGGTTGAGTTTTGTGAATTTTATTTATTTTACAATATTCATCAGTCACTCGCTATGGTGATTTCTCTGTATCTCGATATAGGAACTTATTTAAACGGACTTTTGATATGAATGATAAGTATAAAAAATGTAAAGGACTCACAAAGAAAAAAAGGAAAGAAAATTGGAAAAAGCTACATTTCAATTGGCGAATTCTGAAACGCAAATCCTGTACATAATTGGATAATCTCCCATATAAAAATTTATTGTAGTAAAATGAGTTAATTAGACGTATTATAACTGTGTTTCATTACTTTATTGTGTAAATAATGCCTATATAAATATCAGGACAGAGGAGTTTCATTGATATGATAACAAAAGTTTGGTCGATACCAGAAGTGATTTGTCGGTTGCTATCTGGGTATCATTGCTGTGGTTGAGTCAGAGTGCTTCCAGTTGCGTAACCGATCTTCCCTCTCCTTCCATTAATTGTCCCTATTTGCCAGCAAGGACTGTGTAATGTCCCCGCTTTATTGCATTCTGATAAGTGTTTCTTTAATCGATTTCAAAACTGTAATAAAAGAATCGAAATAATTACTTATGTGTTACAAAATAAATGGTTATTGCTTTTAATAACACCTACAAGAACATTTATCATGAATGCCATATATATTTATTTTTTGGTTCTTGGAGGAAATGGTAAAAACATATTTAAATTATGTAATAAAAACTCTTCAATACCATATAAATGAATTGGTTTAAGTAATTAATAAATTAATGAAAAAATGGGATTGCATGCTACTGAATTGTACAAAATTGAATTAAGTTATTTTCAATGGCGAACTATGTCAATTGATAAAGAAAAAAAATTGGTCTCAGGGTCACAGGTCAATCCAGGATGATCCTCGGGTATCGACATTTACATATACCACTTCTTTCTGGTGTACGTACACGTGTAATATTCCTTCAATGTGTAATATAACCCCATATTAATATTATATAATTTTTGAATTGTCAGATGTTTGTGTATTTCAGTATAATGTAGGGTGTTTTAATTAATTTAGAAAAAGATATATTAACCACTTATATGTTGCGAAATGAATAATTATTGCTTTTAATATCTTTAAAACATATATCGTACACACTTTATGAGTGTTATAATATGTTGTGGTTGTATAATTTTAAAATTATGAAATTAAGAAACATTAAAAAGGGAAAATACTGGTTTATTATTTATGCATGGTTTTGCATTATCAGTAAATACTTACCACATATGAATATTAATAATGTCTGTTTATCAATTTAATAATGTTTGGAGTTTAATATTTGTCTAAACTTTAGGTAGTGGACAGTTATATATTTTTTAATGGTACTTATTATTAAAGTTTAAACATTTATCGGTGTAGGACATTTCATACCGGTTCAAAATCATTCGGTCCAAGTTAACGTAAAATGGATATATCTTCTCCGAATATAATATGCGTTTGTTCTACGTAGAAAGTAATATCAGGGAAGTGTTATACACCTCTACAGCTTCTCCATATTGAGTTACAGGCATGTATTTACACTATTTTTCTCTTTCACGGTTTTAAGGTTCTATTTTGATATTGTTTATGCGAATTGAGTTGGTTTAGAGAAGTGCTTTTTGGTGATCCCTACGTCAGCCGTGGTATCCTTGTTAGGCTAAGAAAAATTCGTGGCATCTGTGTTGAGCTAAACAAAAAAATATTGTGAAACGATTATCCTTAGTTAGTTCCTTTACTCGTTCCCAATTATCCTTAGTTAAACTTGTAGGAAAAGATGAAAAAACAGTGCGAACTAAATGCTGGAATACACTGTATAGTTAGTATTTAATTTTGTCTTATCTTTTTCTTTTCTTTTGTAGTATTTTGAGAAAATGGCATACGCTAGGGGCAACCCAGGGTGTCGCGGCACCCAGTTTTGGAACCACTGTGTAAAATGTAGAGTTACTAAGGAAGGTTTTTGTGTCACATTTTTTTTTTTTTCCAGTTTTCTGATTTCTTCATGCATCTATTCATAAATTAAAATTTAATTTTTGGTTAAAAATGTTTTTTGTTACAAGTTATCAACTAAGTTATAGTTTTAATTAATTAAGTAAAATTTAACTTTTTGTTGTAAACTCTTAATTCTTTTGGGATGAGATCATTGTAGATGTTATTTCCCTTCCTCCCTAGACGCCATTTCAGTTATATCACTTTTAATGGTGAATGAGTGATATTTAGTTACTAACTTTGCCTCTCGCTATTGCTCATTTCCAAGCCCTTATCTATTCTTATCTACTGTCTTCCGCGGCGCTTGATACAGCTGCCGACATAGTTCTTCTTAACGATCTCTCTTTACTGCTTCCATCCTAGTTATATGTAGAATAAGTTGAAGATTTTGGAATTAATAGAAGCTATTAAGGAGTATAATAAAAATATCCTTTGAAAAGTATAATTTTTATTGTATTTTTATGGTGTGAGTGTATCAATGTACACTTGATTGTTCATTGATATTCATATACCATCTATTTAATATCAAATTGCTTAATTCACACTGAAATATTTTTACAAGGCTTAAATTTATTTATTTTTTTAATTTAAACCTTGGAGGGAGTTCATTGCATCATAGTACAATAGGCCAAGGGTAGAAAAATGTCAGTTTTGACATCAAGGGTTGTTCATGACATTTATATTCGCAGGAATAGTAGTTTTAATGATATTTTTTGCTATAATAAATTGATTTATACTTGTTAGAATAAAATTACATGTGAACAATTTATAATTTATGCGAATATTATAAAACCTTCTACCCCTGCATAGATACGTGTCATAAACTATTTTATGGTAAGTTAAATTATCTCCATTTTGAGTGCGGGTAGACATCTAGACGTCTAATACTTTCGGAGATATTGTTTTCAGAAATCCATGAAGTTTGTCCGAACAACTAGAAATCATCATTTTGTGAATTTATTTTGTCAAATATCATAAAAACTACTATTCCTACGGATCTAAACATTATAAACTACTTACTAGTTACTAGTTTTAATTCGAGTACTAATAGACATCTGTACGTCGAATGGTTTTTGAGATATAGATTTCCTAAAAATAAATTCACTAACAACTGATTTTTCAGTGCATTTTTTTATGAAATGTTTTTTAAAAAATCTATAACTATTGAATTTAAATTGTTCTATTTAGATCTCATATTTTAGCTAATTTACTCTACTTAAAATGATGCTATCTTAGGTTTTCTAGTTTTGTTGTTAGTTTTAAAGATATAGAGCTCCGAATGAAAATTTAATTGTTTTTAACGTTTTGAAACAGCCGCCATTTTTATTCTCCCTACCGATACTTGACAGACTCATGGATTTCCACTAGTAATTGTACATAGTTTTCATTAAAATAATGAATTGTATTATAGATTTTTGTCAATGGCAATGGTAACGTCTTTTGTGGTTTGAGTATGGCTTGACATAGCTATAATTTTAAGGGTTGATGTTTTATTTGTTTATTTAAATTGCTGAATTATAATAATATATCCTCCTGTGCCAGTTGGATTAGGTAATTGCATCAGATCAACATATGAGATAAGTGAAATGCAGCCGCGACACTTAAATGTCATCTGCCTTTCGCACGCAAAGGACTCACTCCATCGTTGGCTCTATAAGATCCATTCAACCTAACAATTTGGGGAAGGTCATTGTTTAATTAAACTGGATAAACCCATTTAATTTTAAAGTATATAACTACACTTATTCATTCATTTTATTTCGTTATTTTTAGTCTATTCAATGGCACTTATATATTTTTTTTTTTTTTTGTGTTTAAAATGTTTTCAATTTAATTACAATAATAAATCATAGCGTCTATTTAAAGTGGTGTTTTGCTTTTATTCTTGATTTCTTCTAATATGTAAATACCGAGACAATATAAAAAACTGGTGGAATAATTCTTTTGTCTAAATTAGTAGATTTAATCACAATGACCATAAAATATTTTTACCCACTTGTTTTAAATAAAACCATAAAAGTAATAACTTTTGTCGTATAAAAAATTAACGGGTTGGTAAATATCCCATATATTCATGTTAATTTTTCTTAATAAATTCTTTTTAACTTTTTTGACACGTTTAGTTTGAGTCACTGTAGTTATACCAATTATATATTTTCTGAATTTATTTAAATAATGGATTATTAAATAAGAATCATTGAGTGTTATTAGGATGAAGGCATGTATCTCGATCAAAATCACAGCGTTGAGCTAGTTCGTAACTTCCGCTTCATTTTGAGTTGTTCTCTCTGCTTAGTCATTTTGTTATCGATCTCTCAAAATAGTCAGATGAGTATACATCATCCGCGTATTTTAATAACTTTTTGACGGAATTGAATACGTTTTAACTGGCTCTTATAATATTAATTTATTTTCCTTGTTTTGATTAATTAATTAGGATTGATTGTATTTTACTTTCTTTCACTTAGTTATTTATGGAGTATATCGATGGTTCCCAGTGATAATAAGTTTACATTTACCTTAACTTTACAAACAATACGATTCCAAGTTCTCTGTTTTAGCAAAAATATTTGAAAAGTTACAACTTTTCAAAAAGAGAGAACTTTTAATTGTATTTTTCGTAAAGCTAGTAAAAATGTCCTTAGCACCGTTTTGAATTATTAATATAATTATCATCAATATAGTAAAACGAGGTATTGCTAAATTTCAGATTCGAGATTTCAATGGAAATACACGTTTTGAGGTCCCTTTAGTCTTAACAAGCAAGTCTTTAAAAATGTGTGTTTGGGTTGAATTTTCAAAAGATTTTCCTAAAAAGTACCTTATATTATTATATTAAGATATTGAAGTACTTTAAAGTTTGCTTGTTGTTTAAATAATTAATCATTCTACATTGTTAACGGAAATAAAAATAAATATGAAAGGGTTTGATTATTAAATAAAAGAGAAATATAGATACAGCAGTTGAGACCGTATAACTGAAGACAGCCGAGCGTGTACATCCTTTCCCAATCACTTTCATAATACAGGTTTGTTATATTTTGCTTACTGTTGTATTCATGGTATAAACAAAGTTGGTACGAACAAAGTTCGCACCTCGAGAAACCCTGAAATACGAATTTTTATGGCAACAGAAAAAAAAAAATTACTTTAAAAAATGTTTTCCTCCCTTGGTTATAAGTGAAAGTTGTGTGATATTGTGTTCTGCATCCGATTTTTATTTCTTAATGCAACTAATAAATAAACAATATAAAAAATAAGGTCGTCATTTTTTCTTTTCCTTTTACTTGTTAGTTATAAGAGTATGCAAACGCCTCATTTCGCTTTATAACTCATTAGTATTGTTTATTAAAGAAGTGCATTTATTCAATTGATTTTATAATTAATCTTTTTTTTTATTAGTTTCAATTAATTATTGTTCAAATAGATTGAAATAGTGCTTAAGTAGAACATTAATAGTTTCTGTGTTCTGTGTCAGAAAAATAGTATTCCAACTTTAATAAAGTACTATCTCTATATATCTCTATATCTCTATCTAAATATATCAGACCCTGAATAAATTTACAACGTTTAACCTTATCTTTTTTTACCATTTTGTAGTATTAGGCGCCCTACTGTTGGGTTGTACATGTTTCTTATTTATGGCTACCACTAAATTTCAGTTTCGTTTTATCAATATTTTATTCGACACCTCTTATTGTTCCATAGTCTCGCTGGAATATGTATTACTTTCAAAAGCCAACTGTCAGAATAGAACTATAGAAAGTGAAGCTTAAAAGACATGCTCGGAATACCAGATAAGGAACTCGTGTGGTGTGGAATACATTAGCCGATGTATGTTTGTTGGTGCAGAACATTGGCCAAAATATATGGCCAAAATTTAACGACTGTTTGAACACGTAGTATTATAATTACTGTTAATAGTTGGTGGCGTCCTGCATTATAACAATGGAATTTATGACCAAGGGGAGAAATTAATGATTTTAGTTATGGGTCCACGAAACGTACTATTGTAAAAATTACTTCTCACTAAAAATTCGTTCTATTCGATGGAAAAAGAGGGGTCTAATTTCAAATTTTTAATTTACTACATTTAACCTGTAGCCATATCGATGGTTTTTTTCACAGTAGAGCTAATCACATTTTTATTAACTTTAAGAACAATACAATTAAAGGCTCTTTTAAAAAAAATGCAAATTTTCTTTCACTGCACAGATTTAGATTGTATACCTAAACTTGTTCAGTCAAAAAATTGATTGAAAAGTTACAATTTTACTAAAAGAGGGATCCTTTAATTGAATTTTCCTGCAGTTATTGGAGAAGTACTTAGATCTATTTTAAAGCCATCGATATCGTAGCTTTGTTTTGATTTTGTTTAATTGATTATGTGATAAGTAAACATTTTTGATTTTATTCGTATTCCATAGAAATTACTATAGACTGGATTTACTATTTAACCGGAGTTCCCCTACAGACTATCTCAAAGTTTGTCATGGAGTAATTGTAGTCTACTGTAAAATTTCTGGAAAACGTCGAATAAAAAACTTTAAAAAAATATTTTTCAGAAGCGCCACTATTATAGGATATAATGAATTATATTATTTGGCTATAATTTTTCTTGTTGATCTTTAAGGAGCATGAAAATCATTAATCGCATAATATTTACATATGATTTTGACAAGGTTTTTTTCTTTTCTTTTTGATGATAGGCACCGAGAAGCCGTTACGGCTCAGAGCGAAGGTATTTGTGATTTGCGAAGCACGATAACCTGTAATGGAAGGCCCACCCTTACGTTGTTGAATCTTCGGGTTTCCACCCTTGAACTCCACGATCGTCGTTTATTCAGAACAGTTCAATCTATAAATAATGGGCGATGAAGATGAGAAATCGTACTTTATTCACTGAAGAACCATCTCACGATTCCTAATTGAGATGCGCAAGGTATGGTCCGATAGCTTAGATCCGGTTGTTCTGGCTGCTTTGAAGATAATCGAAGAGCGGGGACAGTCGGCAATAATGAGATATTATCGACTAACCATTTCGATAATATTCATGTTCTGTGCAAAGATAAGGCGTGTTTCATGCATATTATAGGTGTAAATTGGACATTAAATGTTTGAGATACCATTTTAGCATTACAGAGAGTATTGTTAAACTTAAGAAATTTTATAGATATTTAGAAATATAACAACTTCTTTATAGATATCTAGTGCTAAATTGTTAAATGTTCAATTTAAGAAATTCAAATTTACTAGTACAATAAATTTAATGGCTTGGACAATGGACAATGGACAATAAAAGTTTGCTCAGTCATAGACTACAATATTCTAGAAATATTTTTTTATGAATGATAGTTTGTTTCAAGAAAATTCGAGTTTTATTTACCAAGGGATCAATTTTTTTTTATGTTCTCATAAAATGTATTTATTTGTTTGCTTTTTGGTAAACTGATCTACTGCTGTGACTATTATTGATGGTCTGATCTCACATAGCCGTCTAATAGTGAATTTGTTTAGCGGGTCACTGGGTAGGATCTAGGAGGGTGCATTTGTTGATCGGGTGAATTAAAAATTGTGAAATGGTGAAATGAAAGGGAAAGAAAAAAAGGAATGAGTTGAAATATTTGTATTTGGTGTATAGACTGATATTGATTGTGAAAGGAAACTGTAGGGAAAAAAAACTGCTTTCTTTCTATTTTATTAGACCATGTAATTATATATAATTTATATATGTCCGATTACGGATTGATCAGTATGCTGTGTGATGTAGCAACCTGATGTATTTGGGCAGCATAGATGAATGAAGTATTTCTCTATCTCTCTTATGTTATACACTAATTTCCTGAATTAACCTACATTAACCTCCTGTGAAGATAACTATTTAACTATCTAATCCGTGAGGTTTGTTATCTATGAAACCTTACCGCATCCTGTTACCATACATCTTTAAATGTTGACTCACTTCCTTCAGTAGGACAAGCTTGCTACTTGTTCCAAGAGTTGATTATCTATATAACATTGCTAATTATATTATCGTATCGTGTAACAGTTAATCATTGATTCTACTGAGCTCTGATGACTAAAAGTATTGTATTTCGTTATGAAATGGTCCTTGTTCATCAATATCAGTAATGTTTGACTTTTATCTCGAAGAAATGAATATTATGTAATTCTAGCATCCGCAGTCCAATATTTTTTGTGAATATTGCACATACCGTTCGACTGAGGGACTGCGGAAATTGCTGTGTAGATTTCTCTACAAAAACGTAACAGAAGCATTGCACATAAATCTACATTGTCTAGTAAATTGATAACATAAACATCTCAAAAAATATTATTTTCAAACCGTCTCATCCGGATCGTAGGGAAGCCTGGAATGGAATACAATGCTTGAAACATTAGAGGATACCATTTTCTTTTCAATCCCCGAGAGAAGGCGGTACAAAGGGGACCCGGTGATTAGGGAAGGTTGCATGTTTTTGTTGGCTCTCCTATATTGGATTCCCAGGAATGTTCTTCAGGTAATGGGAGGAAGGAGGTGGGGTGTATTGATATTATTGTGGAATTATACTCGTACCCTTTGTCATATAGTCATACGACCATGCTCATGTACATTTATGCTAGTAAAGTGATATTGAATAAAATAATGAATACTTATTTATTTTTTAATTGTGTTGCATATTATTTTGATATGGTATTACCTCTATACCATTGGCATTAGTCTTTTAACTACAATTACTCAAGAAATAATTTCCCTGTTTTACTATTACAACTATCTAATATAAATAATATGTTGTTGTTTTTTTAATTTAGTTATTTTGAATTGATTTTTTTATAATATACTTGACTTAAAAAATATATATCTGAGGTTCAGATTCGAAGTCAAAGTTTTTATTTAATCTAAATGTAAAACATATTTTAACCATGATGTGACCAGTTACTTGGAAAACTTACGTTTCCTAAAATTAATTTTTTTTCTTGAAAATTGTTTATAAAACAGATCATAGAAACCTCAACATCCAATTGATAACTGAGATGCCTAGATGAAGAAGCTGTGTAAACTTAAAAACATAACAACCTCCAAAAAAAAAAAATAAAAATAAATAAAGAACTTCGTTTTCTTAAAATTTACTAATTATAGCATAACTCGTAACTCTTTATCCACTAACCCCTTCAATTATTACTTGTCATTAATATATAACTAAAACAAAAATTATTTAAAAATACTAAACATAGGCTTATATCTAAAAAAAAAATACTTGTAAAGAACATATTTTTTTTTTTTATATTCAACGTTTGTCTGATTCAGAAAAATAGGACAGTGGAAAACAGGGTTATTTAAATGCATGCTTAAGACAGCATATCTCACATTAACAGCTAAAAAGAAGGGAAGACTGTCGTTTTCTCAAATGCTCCTCCGGTTTTCCTTCAGCTGTGTAATGTCTTGGAGTCATGTGTCGTCTCTTCTCTTATTTGTGGGTACTTTTTGCTGTTGGTGTGAGTTGCGCTGATCTTAGAACTGCATTTATTTCATGTTTTCCTGCCCTGATGGTGCTTGAATGATTATATACACACTCACGCACACACACATTTAAGATAGCTATGTTAATATATACGAATGTTAACAATAAATTTTAACAACTGGTCCAAATTCTCTCTGTGTGGTCATAAACATTGCCCCACTTTTTGATGACAAAAAGCAAAACAAAACGCACTGATATCAACATTGTGTGAATTAGCAGCTTCTTCTTTTATTTGTTCTCTGAAGAAATGAGGTTTAAATTTCGGACACTTCTGACTCCTTTGAGGTCAATAATTTTAAGTATTAAAAAACGATATATTCAAAATCTGGTGCAAACAAATCACTATGGAGGTACTAAATAGTGGAAGGGTTTCCGCTGAGAAGGTATATTGCATAGTACATAATTAAACAAAACTACTTTTTTTTTTTTTCATAAATCGCGCCTGATTTCTAGCAATGAAAATAGCAAGAAATCTATTCTTAATTCTTAGCGAAGGTTTTACATGTGCAGGAGAACTGAAACTATGTTAATTTAGTCAAAGGTATGATAAATTTTTCCCCCATCTCTGAAAAATGTGAAGCAATGTTAGTTAAAAAATTTAAGAGAGGAAGATTTTTTTCATTTAGTTAAATTGTTAATTATGTTAATTTACTGTCCCTTTTTTTTATTGTATTATATAGCTTTCGATTGAAGTGTAGAAATTGCTGAAGGGAAAAACAGAAAGTGTAAATACATATTGGTTCTTCTACTTTAAGGTGTATCATTTTTATCAAGAACAGCTTTCCTTTTATAAAAAGTAAAAAAAGGTACTATTACTTCTTCTAGTAAGGTCTTTGTTACTTTTTTGTCAAAGAGCGCACCATACTGACTTACTCCTTTTTGCTTTGAGATCAAGTTACAAAGAAGCCATCTAGAAGGGATCTAGTTAATTATAATAGGTCTTCCTGAATTAATTAAAACTTAAATTCATTGACCAACTGAATCATTTTAATTTAGATACATTTTAGGCGTGACACTAAAAGAAAAATCACTAGTAGTTTTATATAAAAGGTTCGTTTCTTCTAAATAGGACAGATCCGGTTTTAAGTATATTGAGAGGGCCACATAAACCTCAAAAGCAGTCTCCTTTATGGTCCTCTTATCGTCGTATCTTAGAAAGGAATTATTACTCCCCCCCCCTCCTTTATTTTTCTCAATTCTTCCTCCGGAATCATAATCAGCACTAGGGTGGGGATGTCAAATGCCATTTCTCAGAACCACTATAAAATAAATTTTGACAGAAGCAGGTGGGAATCAAACCGAAATGTTTTGAATCGGGAACTCTGGGACCATTGCACCAACGTATTCGCCTAGCAGGTACTCTACTAACTTTTATTTTTAAAAATAATCTTATTGGTTATGGAATCCTCACACAAGACTAAAAAGACAAGAAACTGCTCGTAGATTCCGACTATTGCAACATTTACTAGACAAACGGTCTAAATTGCCAATCCATTACAAAAGACTGATCTACATGACTATTATAAGGCCTATCTGGACATACGGAGTTGAGCTTTGGGGCTACACTAAACCATCAAATTCCTCCAGAATCCAATCCTTACAGTCCAAAATCCTTCGTAAAATCCTTAATGCTCCTTACTTTGTCACAAATCAAGTCATCCATCAGGACCTCAATATTCCATATGTTGCCGATTTGGCCAGAACCAGATACCGTTCCTTCCATAATAAACTTCTCAACCACCTAAATCCACTTGTTTCTAACCTGGCTTCTCCTTCATAACCTAATAATCCTCCTAGGCGTCTGAAAAGAAGATGGCCTCGAGATCTTCTCCTCTAGAAATGTTATTGGAGTTCTATCAGTGGGTAGATTCTCCACATGTTTTTATCATGTCACTATGTCACCTACAGCAAATTTACTTGTTGTATATATGTGTATACAGTTGTAAATATCAATAAATAAATTATTTTAAAAAAAATCTTATTGGTTAAATTACTGTCAGTTATATATTATATAATAAACACGTGTGTAAAATGCCAGGAGTTTCTTTTATACAGTTGCTATTTTAATTTATTAAATTCTTATGTAATTTGTCATGTTAAGAAGTGATTTTATTATAACTTTCAAGATTTAATTATTACAGATAAAATCTATTGTTTTCAGCTCTATCGTTATTTTATGGATGTTTAAATTATAATGGTTGACATCTGTGTTTTCCCTCTTAAGCTGAGTAAACAGATTTCTCTCATCTACTTCATTAAACTTCTTTTCCTTTTTGTGCTCGGATTCTCCGAAAAATGTTCAGAGCTTACTTGCTCTTTAAAAGGAATGTGAGATTGGAACTACATAAAGAAACGTAAAATTATAGAAAGTGAAGTAATGCCTCGGCAGACCTCAAAGAGGCAACAACAGCAGTGAAGAAGAGACCAAGCTAAAAATTTGTTTTTTTTCTTATTCCGTAATTTTATTTAGTGTAACTATTTTAATCTGCCACAGTCTTGTGCAGTAATAGTGATAACTGAGCATATTCGTAACATAATCAGTAATATAATTTACACTCACACACAAATAGAAAATAAAAATAAAATCAGAATTAAAATATCTACAAGCATAGTATTAAACATTCAAGATTAACTATATTTTACTTTATTTTGAGAGTTACACTAAGGGACCAGAATTGTTTAAAAAACAAAACAAATAAAACTTTATCTATACCCCCATTTTTGAAAAGTAGCCATTCTTCCGCAAAGAAATTATTTGATGGTGGGTAGTACTGTCTTCACATGCATAACAAACTTAATGCCATGATACCGTCACCGTTTATGGAATGATAGTAGTGATATAGGACGAAATGATGTCTCTTTTTGTCGTCAAACTGACGATACCTTCTGTTAGTATGTTAGTTACTTTTATTATTTATATTTACTTTTTTTAATCCACATTTTTATTTTCACCTATATCATATTAAGATTATGAAATAAATACAGGTACTTATAGCAACGATATTTTGTGCCACTGTTCTAAATAATGGGACGTCTTTGATAAGTGAAAGACCCGGTATCCTGAAAATCCCGCAATACGGCTTTGCAGAGGGGGCGGAACGCCCTTCGGCGCCGGGTATCCTCGAAATCAAGGGCTTCTTTGTATTGGAAAATGTTTGCTTATTTTAATGTTTACCTTGCTCCTGTTCAATCGTATATTTGAGGCTTACAATCCAAAACCAGGCGGGTCCGTTTTCCAATTTTTTTTTTTTTTTATTTATCGTGCAACAATGTTTGAAAGGATTTCTTCTAAAAGCTATTGAATTGCGTGCGAATAAACTGATTTTGCAAGAAATCCTTTTCCCACTAAGGTGTAACAATCTAGTTCAAAACCAGTAATAGGAATGAAAAAAAATAATAACAAAACTTGGAAAATAGAATTGAATGATTTTGTAATTCTACGTTACATTTGTAAAAATCATGAATACTATAAAGAACTGATTGTAATTCAAATCTAGAAGAACATAAACTTCACTTTTAAGTGTGATTCCGTGTACAATTTTCGAGTTTACTGTCTCAATAGGAAACTGTTGAAATTTATAATCCATTCATTCTTAGTAACTTTGCAAAGTGAGGTTGTGCGAAAGTTTGCCGGCTTAACTAAGTACACTAAGAGTAATAGTATTACAGGGTAAGTTAGTTATGGCAGGTGTACTGAAAGCTGAGAGGGCGGATCTCAGTTGCGATTTGCCACAGCAATGTTTATATTTGATAAAATATTTTTTTCTACCTCTTCCACATATATAAATATAGTTTTAACAGGTTCCTAAACGGAGTGTCGCCTCAAACAAATGCCACTTTTTTAAAACTTTCCAAAAAAAAAATTAATACATAAAAAATATATGAAATTTCAAATATGCAGTGCATTCCAACATTTCCTTTGCACTGTTTTTCTTATCTTGTAAGGATAATCGTGCCGTTATTTATTTATAGCTCGACAAAGGAGCAAAATTTTCGTAGCCCATGGTGCCGTGGGCTTTTTTAGTTCAACAAGAGTGCCGCCAAATGTTTTTAAGCCAACAAGGGTAAACATCTAGGAACCTGTGATTAAGTTGGATTGCAAATTCATCATATCCAATCGAAAACCTCGTACCTTAGGTGCTTTGTTTTTCCATTTTATTATTCAGAAATGTAAAAAATTTCGTAATTGATCATGTATACTTAAAGAAAACCGTCGTTCCTTTTTTATGTATTCTACCTTCGAAACCATATTTCTAGATTATGTTAATATATGGTGTGACTGGTAAAATTGGTATTTCCTTCGGAACCCAAAAAATATTTGCTAGTGGTTGAGAATTTAATTGAGTTAACAAACCTGTGATAAGTTTTATTTAAATGAGACTGGTATCCTGTACCTTCGGGTCAGGATTATTTTTGAAGAAAACTCGGTGAGAATGTTAACATGAGCCAGAAGAGGTAGGACTCATCGTAAATATGTAGAAGTGAAGGTATGTCGGACGTGCCCTGAGTTGCATGAGCGAATACATGGGCCCGCCGTACTCTCCATGAGTCACACATCACTGACTCATTGCCGGCTTTTGCTTTTGTCATCCAGTTACCTTATCCATGTTCTTGTCTTCTCCTTACTCGAGAATGATACACAACTTTCAAGTGCCCTTCACCCTCCTTTTGTTCTTGGTCATTTTTTCTAATATTCTACTAATTATACTATTTTCTACTTTGTGGTATGATGAATATATTGACAACAAGGAATTAGATTTTATTATTTAGTTACTTAAATATTGTATGTTTAAAGATGTCGAATATTATACCTAGTCTCCCTCCTCTTCATTCCCACAAGACTTCCCCAATGTTATTATTTTTGTGTGAGTGTCTACTGCGTATTGTTATCACCCAAAACATAGCATTCATACCATAATGTTCTACGAGTATAAGAGAGTATTCAGCCGTGCCTCGAGATATTGAATGAAAAAAAAAAATCTTAAATAAAAGCAGGCTGTATATATATGCTTGTAATTCCTTCCTCACTCAGTGACTTATTTCTCTGTGTATTTCAAATTATCATATGAAGTTGAAAAAGTTATTATTTGCTGTCCCTCCTTTACTTTGGATGTGCAATAAGGTTGAGTTTCAACAAATAAGTGGTTAAAAAAAAAAATTAAAACATTTTGAAAAAAAAAAGTTTTCGAATGACTCAAAACTTACATCCATTGAAAACGTTTAGCAACTTATTTAAAATAAAGTGAAAATCTCTATAATATAAAACTAAAATAATCTAAATCGGAGCAGCATTAGCAAAGATTTGTGATCGTATGTAAGATAAAGTATTATCCGGAGATCACTAAAAACATTTTTATTATTTCTCCCAAATTTGAGGAATATAATGTCTACATCTAGGAAAAAATCAAGGGAGTGTAGTCAATTTTACTTATTTAAAAATGTCTGTAAAATTCTGCAGATGTCGAGCAGAACTGCCTTTTATGCTAATTTTAGGTTCCCAAGTTCAAAATTAATCCGTGTGAAATTCACTTTCTCGAGGCGGTGTGAGAATTTGAATTCAAAGATAAGCTCCTGGTATAATCTAATTTTTTCTTTGCTTGTCAATAGATTGGTATCGTTCGGATTGCTATATCAATGCCTCTTGCCATTTTATTTCATCTGTGAATAACCAAAATGTTCAAGCGGTTATGCAATAATCTGTGGTCAGTGATAATTTGTTCATCCCAATAAACTTTTATGGCGAAATTTTCCAAAAGTTTTTCTGGTGTTACTTCGATTGTGAGCGACCTGGTCATTGACCAGTAGTCCTAAGTTTCTGCAAATTTTGGTGGTACATTTTGGTCTAATTATTATGCCTTATCAGATTGTCTATTCCTGCCAGTGTCTCGAACCCATTCATCGCAGGCTGAATAGTTGTATGTGTCCTAGAGCAAAGACGATATTTATGTATATCTCTTCTAGAATCTGCATCCTGTATGCCTTGATTCCAACATCTTGATCCTGGGTAGCTATCGAAAACTGTGTGTAGCCATAGATTTATTGTTATTATTTTTATCTTCATGTCCTGTCAATTAAGATCAATACAAGTGAATCTGATATATTACTTTAAGAGACCTGAGGGACAGCAGTAAGCAGTGGCACCTATTCCAGGCGTAGTATAAAATTGAATTATGAGGCGAAGAGATTCCTCGTCCAGCTCTTCATCAGTCTTATACCGGCGCTATCTGGCTTGATTTTGGTCATCAATGAGAGTGTTAAGATGCCCGTTTAATTTTTCATGGTATCATTTGTAGTTGGTCCGTATGTACTCGTCAACAGTTGGCATGTGAAGGTCAGTATGTAAAATTATGTTGTTGGCATACCACGGAGCTTTTGTAATTTTCCTTAATGATTTTGCCTGAAAGATTTAGAGTTTGGTAATGTGAGCTTTTTTTCTCTCTAAATATTTGTGATAGGCCCAAATTTCTTTCAGTAAGTATTAATTTTCTGGTTTGTTGTTGGTGTATGTGTGCCTGCGCGCGTGGACCACAATTCAATTAAAGGATCTAACATGTTTTTTATTTTTAATAAATTATTAATTTGAGCCATAATTAAAGGTTCTTCTTAACCGTAAATATATGATTAATCTTTTTTATTTTGACTACCCGCGAAAATCATGTTTCAGTTGCAACCGAGATCACCTAGTTCAGCGGTTCACCTAGTGGGTGCCCCAAGGGAATGCCAGGGGTGCTGCTAGCAAATACCACATACCTCAACATATTACAAAAAGAAAAGAAAAAAGTAATATTGAAATAGCAAATATACGATGCATCTCAGAATTTACTCTGCACTGTTTTTTTTCCCTTCTTTTCCTACTTATTCATTCGCTCTAAGGATAATTGTGCCCCAATAATTAAATTTTTTTTTAGCTCAACAAGGGTGCAGCGAAATTTTTTGTTGCCGAAACAGAGTGGTGCGACAAAAAAAGTTTGGGATCTGGTTACCTAATTCATATATAGTTAAAATTGTTTTGGACATATTTTTGAGCAATATGCCAAATATCTGTTGATAAATTGAATTAACTGAAAATACCTAGTTGTTTCCTTTTTTACATTTAACTGCTCTAGGTTTAACGTTTTTATTTTTATCTTTGATTTTTTAAATACAATTTTAATGGGATCTTAATCACTTATGTTTATCAAAGATTTGTTTCAACTGAACTATGAGTATTATTTCATACTGGAACCTAGGTTTATTGTTCATTCATCGGTACATAATTCCTCTAAGTAAAAAGCGCTTAACAATAACTATACATTCTTCTGATGGAGAAACGAGAAGTGGCCAATTGTATGGTAATTTCGCTGCATTTAGTGGAAGTTAATGGTTTTTAACGTCAAGCATTGTTCTGTAACTCTAATTTACAAAGTGATATTCGTCGTGATATATACTTATTAATTAGCTGATATCAATAGTCATTCTGCTTCATTAATGTATTCAGGCTTCTGTTGGTAAAATACAAACAGAAATAGAATTTCAGCTAGAAACGGCATTTCTAGTGTGTTCAGAAAATTGGATTATAAGGTAATTTCTATAATTATTATCCACATCGACCAAAACATTATTTTTATTTAATAATTTTTTTTTAATCACTTAGTTTTTGATTTACACGTATTTGAATTGACCTCTGCAGTTGTGAAACACGATGTAATTAGTGTGCATTCTTCCTTTCCGGTTCCGTGGGGCCCGTGGTCGTCACCTGCTTAGTTGCAGCTTCGCCTTATTAAATACTATGCGTGTTTTTGATATTTCTGCTATCGTCCTATTAACATTTTTATTTGTTAAGTGGTTTAATAAAAAATCTAGAGTTTCAAAAATTCAAAGTGTCATTTATTTCTCAAAAAAATTAAGTATCAAGCTAAAAGTTTATTTTACATTGCTATGTTTATTTTATTGGTTTTACGCAGTAATTTCTAAATTGCTATCAACAACAACCTTGTGGCGGATTAAACTCATTGCTCTTATATATTAGAAATATCAGGGCTGTAAGACCCAGATTCGAGTTCGGTTTTGACAGACTATTTATTTTTTGTTATATCAGCTGTCTGTCAATTCTGAGCTCGGTATATCCTGGGACTCATCAAAATTCTAAAAAATTAATGTCTGTTTCTTCTTTTGGTTTTGGGAGAAATCAGATCAAGTTTAGATGCTGATCACATCACCTGCTTGTTTTGCCTTTAGTCTAGAAACAATGCTTCCTTGAATAGTTCTTTTGAGCCTTGAGTTTTTCTTTTACTGGGGATTGTATTGAAGTTTATAATACCTTGTTATTATTATATTATACGTTTAAGTAATGCGAAATTCTGTTCTTACATTTCACGTTAAAATCAAACGATGTGACCTCCAAACTAGAGTTGACAGGAAGCCGTTAGACAAGTTTGTCCTTCCGGAAGTTGTTTTTTTTTTTCTCCTTCGTCTAATGGAGGCGTCCTAAAATAAAAACACCGACCTTTGAAGGGACAAGGAGGTAGATTGTGACGCATAAGTGAGTGTTTATAAATAGTTTGTTGTTTAGCGGCTCGCTGAACAGCACTGTCATCGCATCATTGGCTGCCGCGTAAATCTCTGCTTTTGTTAAATTGACTCAGCCGGTCTTGAGTTTTCTCTTTCTTTCTTGCATGGGCTTGCGAAGTTCTTGGATTAGATAATGAACGAATCTAGAAAGAGTTAATTTACGTGGATTAAGTGGGACAAATTGAAAACATAATTAGGCGTATATGATATTTTGTATATTTCTTTTATTATTGTGAAACTTATTCACATGTTAGTATTATCTTATGTCCTTTTATGAACTTCAAATTGCCCGTGTCTCTGTTAAAATAATTGTAAATATTAATCAATTGGTAACACTAAAACAGAAAACAACTAATTTTGAAAGTTATTATATGATTGAGAATATAATAAAATTATTACATATGTAAATTGAAGGGATGGACGCGTTTAGAAGAAATCCTTGTTTGATAGTGAAGTAGAATATTTACTGATTAACGCTAATGAAAATTACAAACAAAATGGGACATATTCTAAAAAAGGAAAAATAAAAACCCTTAACTGAGATATTTTAAAAAATATCATTATTAAAAAACATTGTTGCTGTGCAGAAACCTTCCAAACGGGTCCTCTATGGTGTAAAAATGTAGAATGATAAAAAATAAAAAAAGTAGTTGAATCCAGGTTTAATTATTCCAAGAAAAATAGGTATGAAAGTGATTATTATTTTTTTAATTACCTAATTAGTGTTCCGAGAAAGTTTCTGGAGTAAAAATGTTTTATTTCATATAATTTGTTTTTGTGATGATTCCTGATAATGGTAAATGGCCGTTTTGTTCCCCCTGTTTGAGGGGTAAATCTCCCAGGGACTGACCAAAGTGTAGCACAGTGATTAAGAAACCCCAAATTCGTGGCCAAAGACATACTATTGGTTTAATTGATTGATTTAGAACTACATTAATTTTGTAGAACATTTTCGTCTACTGGAAGGAGGGGGTCAGTTATTATTTTTTTTGTTTCCACTAAGTAAATAATTTTACTGTCTTAGTGAAATTAAGTAACAACCAGGTAATCAAGAGTTTCCTTTCTTTCTTTATTTGGCTATGTAAAAAATATTAATAGTTACAAAATACACTAAAAACTAGTTTGTTTTTTTCTTGATTGAGTATTTGTAAGTAAAAAATGTAACTATAATTATTTAATAAACCATATTTAACAGTTTTTTTTTTCATTATTATTAAGTAAACACTTTAATCATATTAGTAAAATATATGTTATGAAATTTTAAATTTGATAATAATAAAACTCCATTATGCAAATATTCTTTTAATATTTCTGGGTGGGTTTATTGATTCATAACTGACAGAGATGTTTGAATTAAGCTAAGCCAATAATGAGTAATAAGTAATTAAATGCTTTACCTATGTAAATTTAACTTACATCCAAATAAATAAATATTGTTCATCTTTATTTATTACTCTTATTCTGTTGGTAATTTGCAAAATGTATTAATTAGTAATTATTGTAACATAAATAAATTAATATAGTAAAATTTTTGATTTGTATTTTCAATAAAAGATGGACCATGATTGTTTTTTTAATTATTCAGGTTGTAAATATTTGAAGGACCTGATTGTGTCAATACTTTTACTGCCCATTCTCCATTATTATTTCCCATTAGTTATACTCTTTGTTAATAAAAAAGTTGCATGAAGTGATTTTCTATTCGTGTGTTTATTCTACTTATGTTTTGAGTTTTTGTGTTGTGTAAATTTTGTTTAGTACGTTACTTAAATTTTGGTGTCAAAGAATCACTTATTCAAAATAAGTATTACATGTAGTTTATTGTAGTATATTTGTTTTATTTATTATTACTGAGGTAGCATATCATTATTTTAATGAACGTTTGAATTTGTTTTGAATATGGTCAGAAAAAATGTCGAAAAAAAGTGAATGTTTCATTTCTAAATTATCAAAATTTATTAATTTTTTTAAAAATTAACACTGAATAAACCTAAAAGAAAAAATAAGCCAGTACCTTATGCTGATTCACTTTTTAAAAATTTGTTTATAAAGAGTTAATTTTAAATACATGATAAATTTCAATTATCTTTCTTTATCAATTGTTTTCTTTTACACTATATTTTAAATAAAAAGAAGAAGATTGTAATGTTTGTCACTCTCAGAATAATCAATGGAAAAAAAAAAATAATGAAGTCAAAATATTTTTAATTTATTGGAAAATAATGATATCAGTCATCAAATTTTATTATTCAACAACTGAAACAACATATAACATCTGTGTTTATTTTATCTGCACTATTTTCTAGAAATATCATTTTGCTGAGGCATAATTATATTGTACAACACATTTTAATAAATTTATATAGCATATTCATGAGCATAATATAATGAATTTATAAAAATAGAGATTACCATTTAATTTTCCAATTTTAAAATTCAAAGTAGTTAAAAATACTCGTTCAATTTTAACAAATAACAATTTTTCATGAATTTTGTTTATAAAGTAATAAAAACATTTAGTGAGCACTGTTTTAATGAAATAGATCTTAATGATCAATTTACTGTACTATCTTCAATATAATTTATTTATTTATTAGAGGGAGAGAAAGAAAGAAATTTATTCAATCATGCTGCCCAAATACATCGGGTTGCTACACTACACAGAATACTGATCAATCCGTGATCGGACATATATAAATTTATAAATTACATTTTTTTTGATATGATACAATATAATAGAAAGATAACATTTTTTTTTTTCCCACAGTATTATTTTACAATTAATATCAGTCTACAAACTAAATACAAGCTTTTCAATTTATTCCTTTTTTTTTTTTTTCTTTCCCCTCCATT
>NW_027109834.1:1556531-1561778 GCF_000696795.3 Halyomorpha halys
CACGTAGGGGTGCATAATTTATATTTAATTTCAGGGCATTGGACCATTCAGAGCCCGTAAGTATTTGTTTATCGTATATAAACTTAAAAACTTTAAAAACTCTAAAAACTAATTTTAGTAATAATACCTAAGTGTTTTGTCATTATTATAACTTAATTTTGTGGTTTGTTTTGTATTTCAATGATATTAATATTGATGTAATGTTTTCCAGACCTCATTCATTGCACAAATGAGCCCAATGTGTCGATACCACAGCTGGCGAATCTCCTCATCGAAAGGACACAAAACACCAACTGGGTCGTTGTATTCAAAGCCCTTATTACAGTACATCATCTCATGTGCTATGGAAATGAGGTATTTATTGCTTTAGACTTTTAACCTAATGTTTGAATAAATAATTTATGTAGGATATTTAGAAAAGTGATTTTTTTCATTTCCAGAACATTCCTTTTAATTTTTTTATTTTCACATTTTTCTTAAAATGATTAACATGAACTGAGTTCCAGTGATTTAAAAATTAAATAGCTTCAAATGTTAATCTTTTTCTCTAGATCGAACTTTTTCAGAGATTTCAAAGTATATGCTACAATTAAATATTTATCTATTGAATCGTGGATAAATATATAAGCCACAATCTCTGAAGAAATCTTTTTTAACCAAGAGCAGAACATTAGAACATTGACTTCCTTACTAGAAAAATCTCGTAGAGAAATTGAAGAAGTTCATAAAATTCAAAAGTTTTCATTTGTAGTTTGAAATATATTTATACTAACCATTTGTATTACAATAGTTTTCAGTAATAATTAGATAATTTACATTTAATTTTTAGTATTGACCTATTTAAATATTTCATTGTATCCCATGGATGGCCAATGATAGAAGTGATATTAAAAGAAGAGTGTAAGAAGTAACAATTTAGTGTATAAATTAATTAGCAATAATAGTACAAATTTAATCTTTGAGTATAAGCCAAATATTTCTGACTAATTTATAATTATCCATTTTGATATCAAGTATACACAATCTTCAAGGTTTAAATATTGAATTTTTTTGGTACCCATGACCAATAAGTGACCTATATTCTCTTTTTTGAATCTCCTTAGTGTTATATTTTACATAAAAAAAGTATATTATTTTCTCTGAGGCTCCACGTTATTAACTGATAGGGAATTAAAACTTATTAGAAGATTTATTCAGAAGAAGCATATCTTGACCTACAAATAAAACTGGAGATGTGTATTTGTAAAACTGTGTATTTTTTATTAATAATATCTAGAAAAGAAAAATTGGCAGTTCATGTGGTATAATAAGATAGTTATCAATTTTGATCTTTTTGAATTGTAGATTGTTCAAGATGTTATGAATTCCTAGAATTTAGGAAAAATAAATAATTTTATCTTTTCATCCTATTAATCTATTAGTTATTCATTCTTGATCTATCTTGTTTCAGAGGTTTACACAGTACCTCGCTTCGAGTAACAGCACATTTCAGCTCAGTAATTTCTTGGACAAGAGCGGAGTTCAAGGTATTTTGATTTTAATTTATCGATTGAACATTGACTACTTAATTACATTTTGTTCCTTTTGTAGTAATTAACAATTTATCTGTAATATTGTAAATAACCTATTTTGGGTTGATTACTTTTTTGTTTTTAATGATTCAATTTTCAATGTATGATTTTTCATTAATAAAAATAATACTAGTGTTTTAATTGTAATTAATAATTGATTTTTTTTTGGTTTTCAATGTATTCCCTGGGACTCGTAGGAGCTAGAGTCGGTAAGTTTAACTCTAAGAGAGAAATATTATAATTGCTTTGGTGAGGTTTTATCATTGCCTTTCTTGTCACACTGAGCTTATGTTATGAATTTGTCATACAGAATTGACATGTTTTTACCTAGCCTTTTTTTGACATTCATCTGGTGTAAAATACATCTATTTATTATTTACCTGTTTTATTAATAGCATGCTTGTACGTATAATTATTTATTTTGTTTATAATCTCTGTCTCTTCTGTCTGTTCAACGTTGTAAATTTTCTTTTCATCTGTTGTTGAGTTGACGTCTTGAAAAAATAGTATTTTGTGCCTTGCTATATGTTTCTTATTCTATGGTTACTCTTTGTTATTTATTTTTATTAATTCTGAAGTCAGAATAATTAAACTACTTACTGGATTGTAATTTTCTGAGTTTGTATTGACATATGGATGTCAAAGTAGAATTTCCTGACATTGACATGAGAACTGTTCTTACTGTTATCTCCCTGTCTAGAAATGAAAATATAACTTTTTACATTAGGATTTTGAGGTAAAAAAAACTTCCTTTAGAATATTAACAATATTTATTTGTACAACTTTTCGGGTTTCTCCATCTTTAAGTACTTACATTCCTTATTGTTAAGTTTATCTATTTTTTGAAATTTTGTCTTATGGTTACTTCATTTAAAATTATTACAAAACTATAATTGTGATGAAAATATTATTATTTTATGTTGCGGAACAAAAAAAAAATCAAGATTTTTTTACCAACAATGAAAGATGAAATCATTAATAAAATTTAAGTTATTGATGATTCGGTATGATAATGCAGTAATATTAAAAGAAAATACAGGAAATCATAATATTTTCTGTTCGAAACATTGATCAAACTTGCTCAATTCTTTTTTATTTAGTTTTAACATTTTACAGACTTCAAGATTTACAGGAAACTTTACTTAAGAAAAATAATATTGCTGGGAGGTTTTGGAATTTGGGTTGTGAAATTATATCTGTTAATGGTAGAGTTTTTGATATATATCTCCATCAAACTGATGTAACATAATATCAGCAGCCATTTTGTATTTAAAACGAGCAAAGTATGAATCATACTTTATATCATACTAAGCCTATACACATTTTTTTTTTTTTAATCTCTTTCAACAAGGAAAATAAATTGGACTAAGAATTATAATGACCTTTATGTATATCACCCATGATTTATTTCATATGGTAGGATTTCCAAAAAAAAAAACTTAAATCTTTTTAGCAACTAAAATTACCAACTTAAGTGTACAAATAGCATGGATTTATTGTTTTCCTATAATCACAGCCCTCTTTGTATATGAGTTCCTTATTCCTCCTATTTCTCCTTAATAAATTGAAAAGTAATGTTTACTTTATTCGTTAATATCATTCACTAAATTGTAATGTAAAGTAATTAATAAATACCTTTGAAAAATAATTAATTCACTTTCCAAATCTATTACAATTTGATCCTTGTTGATTGTTATATCTACACGTGCATCACACACATTCTATTTTATAGTGGGAGTTGGCTAGTCAGGCACAAGTTGGGCCTTTTTTACCTTTGATTTAATTCGAGATTATAAGAGGTCACTACCATTTTCTGTCTTTAGACCGCCATGATTTGTTTCATGGTACTGCTATGCACTTTATATTAATTGAACCACATTCTTATTAACCAGGTGTTCTTGTGCCCTCCATAGCTATAATATGCTGTCCTGTCACTGTTCCTGTTTTGTTTTTATCTTACTTGGTTTGTTTTACTATATATGTTCATTATCGCTAGCTCAATTTTTTGATAACCCAGTCTGATATAAATTTTTATGTTTTTTGTTCATTAAAATTAAAATTTACTGTTTAAACAACAATACAATACTTCTTGGCCATTGAAAGTTAAGATTTTGGATTTTGTGTGTCCAGTAGTATAATAATAACGTTCTGATATTCCTAAACAAACAGAGAATTCAGATCATTCCTGAAAAGTTTACATATGATTGGAAGCTTAGGAGTTGAAGGTATAGGTGTTACTTTACTGTTTATTTAGGTATGGGTAAAGAGTGTCAAGAGTTGGCATGGGTTATAAAAGAGTATCCCAAAGATAGCATTTCTTTGACTGAGTATTAAGTTCTGATGGAATGGCAGGAAATAGAGATTTATTTTGTTTCTTAGGGATTAGATGAAAATGTAACTTTAGCTCTTAGGGATTGAATCAGTAAGTAACTGAGAAGTTGCTGCATCAAAGATTATGATAGAGCCATCTAAACTCAGTGTACCAACCAGAGATGCCTACGTAGCTTGAAAATTAAATAAAGTTAATCATTAGTTGCTTCTATTTTATATACTATACATTAATAAAACAAATAATTAGTTGCTTCAATTGTATATCCATGTCTAAAGTGTTGGAAATTAATCATAGCTTTTTTTTTTTTATAACTATGAAAATGATCGTATATCCCCACTCTGGTGCTTAAGTTAGCCTTCTTATTAGTCATTTTATTACGTATAAGCTGCAGTTCGAAGTCCATGCTTATGCTTATTCTTTATCCTTTTTTTAATGTTAGTTAATTATTACCTGATGCACAATAGAATCATAAAATAGGATTGGTGTTACAGTATATGTGAAAGTCCAGTTTTATATATCCTATTATCAGTTAAAATGTTATGTGTAAATATACCTGAAAAAATTCCCTATAAAAGATGTACATTACTACTCGTGCACTAAATGTATTATATAAGTCGACTGTCTTTTTGTCTAAACTGAAAAGCAGCTTGCTTTGCTTTTTTGCTATCAAAATCATGTCTCTTGAATTTATGTTGGGTATGTTACTTGTCTTGCTTTTCTTTTACTTTTTTTCGTTGTTGTAAATATGTTTATGGTAAAAATTTGCTTATGAATGCCCTACTAGTTGGTTTAACTTTTCTTATAGATATTTTATTAAAATTAGTTATTTTATTTTCAGGATATGATATGTCTCCCTTTATACGCAGGTATGCCAAATACCTGAATGAGAAAGCTATGTCCTATAGGACTGTTGCATTTGACTTCTGCAAAGTCAAGAGAGGGTATGTGAAACTAAGTTAATTATTTTTATTAATTATCTTGCATTTATTTGTTGGTGATGGGCTTTTTATTTTATTGGCTCTTATTCAATAACTATTAATTATTTAATATAAATTTACTTTTGAAAATTTTAGTACAATGAACATTAACTTTATTATGTGACTATTGTGTTCCAAGAATCAATATATATAACATGGTGGATGTAAATCAAATTCTGAGGTTTAGATAACTGATAATGTAACTTGAATATGAATTTTTAATGTCTTGTTATAAAAATTAGCTTTATATTTTAAATAACATAATAATAAATGTGTAATAAATTTAAAGTTTAAGTATGGAAATTCTCCCAGTGGAAATTCTCGATCATTATAATGATATTAAAGCCAAACAAGCCATCTCATTTAC
>NW_027109834.1:1567133-1580631 GCF_000696795.3 Halyomorpha halys
CATAAATAAACAAAACCATATTTATTTATTTTATGCCAATGGTTTTGTTTATTTATGTTGTTCTTTGCTGACCGCACCCCCCGACAAACTTCTTCAAGCATTAATCTACGGTCAACTATCTACATCTCATTATGAATAGTTCTTTCTTTTTTTTTTCTTTAATTTCCCGTCTTGAAACAAAATAAATCTTGTTGGAGTGAAATTTGTGTTATTTAAGACACATTCCTCTTCATTAAAAACTTGGTAGAGATAAATTGCTGAACATATTTCATTAATTTCTGATGTCAATCAAAGAATCATTCGCTCTGTAGGCCTGATTAAGTAGAAAATGCCATCAAAGATCACACCAATTTAACAATTTGGGTGCTTCACCTGTAATAGTTTTTATATGTGGGAATGAGAGAACGAGAAAGTATTGTTACTAATGGGAATGAAAAAAAAAAATATTTAAAATCTGTTTGAAAAGTACTGTGATGAGAACTTGTGCTAAAAATTACTTCTCTCGAACCATTTGGTTTTATTCGATGAATAGAAATCTTACAAATAACACTATGTATCGAAAACTTAAACTGAAAAAATATAGTTATCATCAAGCAAATTTTAAAGTTTGCAAAAATTTGAGAGTATCAGGTTAAAAGTAGGACTTGGTCTGTGGTGATCAATGAAGTAAATTCTGTTTCAATATTTACTCCCTGCCATCTTGCTTAGAGCAGTTATGTCATCAACATGTTTATTCCATTTTTTGAGGTTCCCAATGAATAGAACAGTAAAATCTCAGTATAATTATTTACTTCAGTAAGAGTCTCATGCTCTACCGACTGAGCTAGCTTCTTACCTTCAGTTTTACGTTCAATGTCGACTACTCCAGATATTAATGCTAATCTTTGATTTTTCACTTCTATCTTTGAGAAACATTTTTTTCTTTAAAATAAGATTGACAAAATTAAATAATATGATAACCATACTGTTTCAGTATGAAACATTTTAAAAAGTTTTAATATTTTAATTCAAGCCAAAATTAATTTTGTGTATATTTCTTAATTAATGTTTTTTACTTTATTATTAGATATTTATCACTTCTTGTCAGTTTTTTGTTGTTTTAGTACCATCATTTCCATACTAGATTGCAAAGTCTCTGAAATATATTGATCATTGGAAATATTATTAGAAGCATATATTTTGTTTTTAACTTATTATTTAATTAATTTGCATTAACAGATTATTTTCTAATTTTTTTGGATCAGCCCAGAGCCAGAACAGTCTCCCGCTAATCCTTTCCTCCCCTCAAGTTCTTTTCCTTTTAACAATATTCTCACAGAAAGGTAATATCTTATTTCAGTTTTGTTTGGATCAAATTTTTCCGGAAATTATTAATTACAACTATCCCATTTTCTGTTGTTTGCAGCCAAAGGACAGATGTGAAGAGCGGTGTATCAGCATTGTGTTCCACTAGCAGTGCATTCGGCACAGCAGCGGCAGCACATGGAGTAGAAGGAGGTGATGATGCTCTCAGGCAGCAAGCTTTGGCTGAAGAAGAAGCTGCTATTAACCACTATAAAGTAATTTATTTTATTTCAACAATCAACCAACTCTTTGGAATGGATAATTTACATATTATTGTTTGATATTCTCTAGACGGTGGGCTTAGACCTTGAGGGGCCATGGGGGATTTGATAGAGCCTGCTGGGGAGAAGGTTGGGTTAAAAAGTATAGAACATCTTCCTCCCAATATCCATAGTGGTAGTAAAGAGGTGCCCTAAGACAATTAATTGTTCTGTAATGTATTAGTTATTAATTTAAGTTTTTAGGGCTCGAGAACCTCAAGTGATGGGAACCTTGGCGATCATTTCTTTTTCTCTATCCATGGCTCTGCTTCTGATTTCCTCTTAGAGCTCCAATCTCTTCTGTAACATTGTTGATACTGCTTATTTGTTACACTTGATAATTGGGGAAAAACATTTTATAAAACCAATAATTAACACATTCATAATGCAATATAAATTTTGACTACTTCATCAAGACAAAACATAGAAATTTACTCAAAACCATTTAATCCTCTCTAAACTTTGTGATGTGAGAAAACAGTAATTAGTATGTGCTAACCTCTTGCTCTATTAATTACAATTTGAGGTCAGTTTCTTCTCCCTGTTAGATCTAAATGTCTTGACTGAGTTAAAAATTGTGGAATAAATAAGTGAAAGACATGTAATGATCACAATTTACCGTTTATTAGAAATTATAGAGAATGTTCTTGTAGTTATAACTTATTATTATTATCATCATTTAAAAATTAAATTTCTTTTATAGAATTGACAAAAAAACAAGCAAAGATGTGTTTGAAAATTGTGAATAAAGTCCATTTATTTTTCTAGTCCAAGGTGCAATCTCCAACCAATAGTGGAGCTGCAACTGCTACTAATCCTTTCCTGGTTGGATCTCCCACACAGCCGATCGTTGATCTCTTTGGGGCTCCTGTTCCTGCAGCTGAGCCACAGGTATATACATATTTTTCTTAAATATTATTGTGTAATATCAACAATCACATTAGTACATGTCCAATATATGCATTTAATTAAAATTAAAATTAGTGATTAATTTTATTAGGTTCAGCAAACAGGTAAAGCCTCTGACGATTTATTGCAACTTGGCAACCCTTTTGCTGACATATTTGGTGCACCTGCACAGCAAGTGCCTCTTGGATCTGCACCACCACCAGTTCAGCCAGCTGTTCAAAATAATATGTGGATGTCCAATGGTAAGATTAACATAACCATAATCAGTTGTCAGTAATGTGGTGGAAATAATATGTTTTTAACCATAATTTTATTTTATATGGATATTATTGCTTATATTTTTTATTAATGACAGATTTAAATATTGGAGATTGGCCGTTCTAACTTACCCTTAAAACGGAACGGCCTCAACAAAGTGGAGTGAGAAGGTAGTACCTCCGTCAGTAGTACAACTAGTAGTTTTGTTGTTGGCATGGCAGGGTGTCAGTCTTGCTGATATTTTGTGGGAATTGTGTGTACAGTTTTTTATTTTCCCTATACCTGACCACTTCTGGCATATCAATTTAATCTAGCCAAAGTAGGAAGGTCAAGATTCATTCTGCAGGCTATGAAATAAATGTCATTCTATCTAAGCAGAATTATTGAATTTCCTTCTGACTCAAGATTGCTCTGTTGATGTCTTAACACTCTTGGCCACCACTTTTAGGGCACAATGTTGGGGGATATTACCCGAACTAATTATAATTTGCTGGTAAGCCTGTATGAATGGTGTGGACTATATTTGAATGGAGTAAATGAAGTAAATTAAGTACGATGAAAAGTGAAAATAGAACCTATAATCCTTCAATGAGTTACAAAATAATTGGTTTTATTGATTAAGCCAAGAGGGGTGTACAATGTGGTTAGTTGTCAGTAAATTTAATTTTGACTATTAATTTGAATGCTATTACATAGAATAATAGAAGATATTGCAGTTTTACTTGGTTGTTGATTGGTGATGGGCTATTGAGGGTTTTGATGGAACTTGAAGACTGTTTCTTCTTTTATACTCTCCCTCACTCCGCCTCTCTCCCTTTGCCTAGGTAGGGTGAAGAATCACTCACTCATACTGAAAAGTTGATCTCAGCCAGAAATGATGTGGCTCTGAGGAGAGACTGTCTTCACTTTGTCTTCCTCTTCAGACCCATTGGGTCCAGAGATCCTACGATTTTATGAGTTTGCCAATAGGCAGGCTCTTGATATCATATTCAAAATGTGTGAGGGGTCTTCCTTAAACAGGGAAAGTTCTCACCATGTTTTTCTGGAATTCAAAAGATGAACAGAGGACAGTTATTGCTGAATTTTATAGCACTCTCTTATTTCAAGCTGTTAATTAGAACAAAAGATGGGTCATTGCAAATAACTCAATCAAGTAGTGCTTTTGGAATGGAGAAAATTCTACAGTATTGTGAGTAAAATCATCAAATAAAAGGATCAAATCAAAAGTGTAAAATAAATAACAAAGTGGCTCGACTCTTCTCTCATAAATTTATTAAATTAATTTTGAATAAATTAAGTTTATTTGAACAATTTGGGTTATGATTATTTCTGCCTATATTGTAGGTTTTGGAGCAATGAACAATATAAACAACTCAGCTGCTCCGCCAGCAAATGCTTTTGTAAGTGACAACGCTTTCAACTCTGTCTTTGGCTCTGCTGATCAAACATCTACAACAGCACCAGGTGAGTTTTATATTATTATATGTATTCAATTTGTGCACCATGTATTTTTTGTAGATGATTTTTTATTTTTTTTTATTTTTGACATAAGGAAAATACAGTCTTTCTTATGGTCTGTTGCCTGCCTTTTTGTTTTTAACTTAGTATTTGATATGATTATTCGAATCTCGAATTCCCTTTGAGTAGGTATTTCTGTTTTGTTTTTTCACTTTACTAATGGTATTTTTTTTTTTTAACTCAAAACTATTATTAACTTAACCTTTTTGCGAGCAAATTTTTAAAGTATAGTGCACTTGAGAATTAGTTTGGTGATTCAGGCATGAACTTGTTTACCTCCACAAACAGGTCTGTAACTTGCTTTTTGTTATCATTTTCATAGAGAATTCTCTTTAGTGAAAGTTTTTTTTTTTTATATATATTAAAAAATCCTTATCTGATATTTCTGCATATTACCTTCTCTCTGCTGTATCACCGTTTAGTTTACTTAATTTTCACATTACTCATATCTTTCATCTCACTCCTCATAACTAAATATATATTTTTTCAATAAACACTTTTTTAGTTGTTAACTTTTGTAGCAATATATTTTGTTATATATTAGTAAATTTGAGTACATTGTAAAATGTTTCACATTATTAACAACTATACCTTATATAATTAGGTTTCCTACTGAGTATTTATTTATTGTTAGTTAATTGTCTGTTAAATAACCTGTGAAATATTTCTTATTAAGTTATTGATAGTTAATTTTACAAATTTGAATAGAAAATTAAAAAAAAAAGTTTAGCCGTGGGTTCGGTTTGTTCATTACACTTCAAAATTCTCCCATAATTATTGATCAATGTATGATGCTATCTTTTTTTTTACCTACTTTTACTTGACTTTAGTTTTGGTATCAATTATTAATTATCTTATTTTATTATTCTACTCGGGAAATTCTGGAATTTTTTACTCTACTCAGATTTATTTCTAATAGGTATATGTTTTATAACTCTTTACTTGTAATAGATCTATGCCATTATTATTACTCGATCATAGTTTTAAATGTACCGCGTAATATTATTACTTCTTAGTAACGATTATTATTGATATTCTTTTTAATTTTTCTGCTATGATTTACCCATTAAATAAAACTAAAAAAAAAAAAAAATTAATTACTTAATATTTTGTTACTTCAGGTGTTATATTGGTGAAGAATTGTTACAATTGATTTGTTATTTCACAATGTTTGATGACAGATACAGTTGTTTATCTGTTTGTAATTTTCCTTTTGATATTTAAGAGTTCACTGACCTATTTTTTAATGAACTGACAGAAAACTAGAAGAAAATTTAATGCTATTTGTCGTAAGACTTTGATAGTAGTAAAATTATCTTTTGACTGTATTACTTACCCCTTAATTATTTGTTTATTGGATATAGATTAAAACATTAGAAATTAGGTTAAATTTCAATTGGGTGATTGATAGATAACATTTATGTGCAAGCTGCTGCCGGTGAAGTGAACCCCTTTGCTGGGGAGGGTAAGGCACCACCTCGCCCTCCACCCCCACGCCCTTCCTCCCCTCCCAAGTCTGCCCTTGATGATCTGAGTAATGGGATTCGTGCTGCAATGGGTCAGTCCCAGTCATTCCCTCAGCAACCTCCTCCACAACAACAACAACAGCAATCCTTCCAGCAACAGCCTCCTCCACAACAACAGTCTTTCCAACAACCAACACAATTTCAGCAACCTCCGCCCGCCCCACAGGCATTTCCCCAACAAAATTATCCCCAGTCAGCTCCTGGTCAAGTATACCAACAACCTACAATACCAGGTCAAGTTTTCCAACCACCAGGTGTTGGAGGTCAGGCCTTTCAGCAATCCGTTCCTGGGCAGGCTTTCCAACAATCCCAACCAGTTATGTTTGCATCTTCCTCTTCCCCAGCAAAGGTTCCGATGGCTGCCATGCAAGGTAAGATTATTAGAATGAATTTTACAGAAGAGCTTCTGCGGGAAAAGTTTATCTATTTATATTTAGTATTTTTCGAAAATTATATAGTTTATAATGACATCGCAAAAAAAATGAATTAATTTCTCTGAAATTCACCTCCTGTCAGGAGCTCTTGATTTTTATTTAAATTATCAATTGACAAATAGTGTAAAGCAACGCACTTATATTGATGCATGGATTACAATGCACTCCTTTACTCATTTTAGCCAATTTATACTTTATTCTGATCAATAGTTTGCATCATAACTAATTTCAAAAGTTATATTAAGGGTTTAGTGAATAAACAAAATGCCGATGCTCTCACCTGATATCCCCAAAGCTGACTTTTTCATCATTTTTTTTTTTTTTTTTCAATTTGTTTAAAACCTATTTCTGATTGTTATGTGGCTTGAAAATTAGTTGAAATCCTTTGAATAAGTTCATAATTAAACCACAGAGCTATCAGAAAAAAAATGATGTAAATTGAAAAATTATATTGAAAAAGTTGGTTATGAGGCTATCATGATAGATCATCGATTTTTCCCTAAAACGTCATTCCTAGGAAGTAACATTTTATTTGTTCATTAAATCACAGTTCAATAATAAGCATTTATAACGTAATCATGCTGTTGTCATGAACAAATATTTTAATTAATGCACTTATATACATTGTTTTCAATAATTTATTATGTTGATAAATATCATTTATAGAAAAGAAGAAAGTTAATCACATATTTTTTTTTTAAAATAAATTTTCTACTTCCTGCAAATTTGCTTATATTGGATACATAATTAACTATATTTGTGCAAGGTCAAATAAGAATAAAATCTATGGACCAGCTGTTTTTGAAATTTGGCTTTTTGCGGTAAATGGTTTTTTAATATGTATAATTGAAAATAGTAAATAGAATTCAATAAAATTTATGCGGAACCATTTTTTGACTTAAAATATACTTTCCTTTAACTTTTGGCCTGAGAAGATGTGTCATTATCTAAATATAGTTATGTAAAGGAGAATGCAATTACTCTTGTATTAGCAGAAGTAGTGGAGGATGTTTGATAAAATAGATGCTGAATCATTTTACACTTATCCACTACTTTCAAATTGGATGGGATGAGCCAGTTTTGAATTTTAATTGTTAAGCAAAATATGTTTGCGCATGTGTAGTGGGTGGAATTGATGTGGGACTATTTAAATAACAACTCACACAATCTCAAAAAATTATCATAAGGGATTAATAATAGTAGATTTTCCAACAGCCAGACACACTGACAGGGAACCAGATTTGTTCCTTGATATTTAAAATTCTATTCACATTCTAAAATGTGAATAGAAATTCTCGATTTGTAGGATAAAAACTTTTTTATTTTTTAGATAAACAAAAATACAAATACTTATCTTCCGTAGTGTGGTAGCAAAAAAATTCAAAATGGTATTTTCGTGGAAATACCTTCGATATTAGTCTGTGTTATCTTGTTATTATTATTATATTTTATCATCAGTTACTTTTTCAAATTACTGCATTCAGGGCCCTGTTTCATAATGAAAGCTTATAGTATTAGTTCATAGTTCAAGTGTAGAAACTAGTGTGATAATTACACTAATACTTATTGTTTTCATGATAGGGATGACTATTAGTGATATTACAGGACTTAAAAAAACACTAAAGTACAAGTTACTATTGCACAAGTCTGGGTAATTGAATTAAGATAAATCTACAAGACTAATAGTAGTAGTTTGTACTTTATTATGAAACAAGGCCCTGGTGGATAAGAATCAGTAAGACTTGAAAATTTATTTTGAAAATATTTAGAGCCACACTCACTTTCTTAAAAAATGGTGTGACTACTTCCTACAAATGAAATACTCATGTTTTATAATAAACGAATAAAACTTATTTTTATTGTATTGTCTACTCTTAATTTTTTCCTACTTCATAGCTACTTTTAGGAATCAGTCTTTCTCTATGTTTCATAAATTCTCAAGAATTCGTTTGTATAGAAGAAATCTTTTTAATTTCAAGTTTTCAATCAGGAATGATAAATAAATTTAATGGTTCAATCATTTATCTACTCTGAAAAAAAAAAAATCTTAAGACTATTATCTGCAATTAGCTGCTCCACATAGATTTTATTTATAAAGTTTATAATTATAATTAGTTTTTATTAATGTTGTTGTTAACACTATTTTATCCTGATTATCAACTAGTTGTCTTAAAACAATAATATTTAGATATAGCAAATAATTACTTTACCTAGGTAGTATCAAGGTTTATTGGGTTCTAATATTTATATTTACAGGAGGTAGTGAGCCTCAGCCTGGTAAGGTGTTGACTGGTGATTTGGACACAAGCCTTGCACTCTTAGCAGAAAATCTCACTATAAACAAAGGAACTCAACAGACTGCAAAGTAAGTAGTCCTTCTCTAAAGAAAGACATTTTCTATTCATTGTTTACTGCTTAATTTTGTTTTCTATTTTTGATTGTTTTTGTTCTGAATTACTTCTTGCTGTTAGAAATTTTCTCAAATCTAACAACATTTTGACCATTGGATCCCTAAGGTTTGAAATAATCTGCGTGCGTGCGTGCGTTTATTTATTAATTTATGTTATATGATCTATTCATTATTTAGTAGAACCCCAAGATCCTGGTCATCTCAATATTTGTTCTGCCAGTCGTATGAGGATTTTATAATTTATTTTTCTAAAAATAAAATCTCAATATTTCGTTTTGTTTTTTTGTAAGGAAGAAAGAATATCTTTTTTTAAATTTTAGTTGTTTCAATTTTTTATTTCTATTCTAGCTCTTTTTTTCTGTGGAATGTGATATTTGTTTTTCAAAGCGTGTCCAGGCGTACAGTGATTTCTGTGCCTCGAAACCAGACTAACATAAATCATCTTTGGCCAACTTTTCAGGAGAGTACAAAAACTGCTCATCATAAGTTAAAACTAACCTGCGTTCTTACCCTGTAGGCAATGCTAAAGTGGACTTTTCAACGGGCTAAAATTGTTATGGTTTAATGTTGAATAAAATTCTACATAAAATGATGTAATAACCTGAAATTTGTAATATTTAGACCTACGTTTATCTTGTTCTGAGGTACAGTCTACCTTGGAAGTCTTGGAGAAGTTATGAAAATTTATTTTGTAGTCATTTTAAAGTCTTCAAATTTTATTTAATTGTTAATTTATTTATTTAATTTATATAGATACTCATTAAACTCAGCCTAAAAATTTAGACACAGTGTTAATCATAGCAATATCAGTAAAGTTCAATAGTTGAAGTAGAATTTCCTACTTCTCTATGCTTTTTTTTTTTTTTCTACATGTTTTATATTTTTTAAATTAATATGTTTAAATTCTAAAAGAACTAAATCACCAGTTTTGTTCACTTTATTAACTGTGCCTATTTCATTTCATGTATAGCTAGATCATTAATTTTACAATCAGTTTAATTATACAAACGCTTCCTATCACTGTTCTCTATCATTCTTTTGAATTTAGTACTGAGATTGCATGTTGGGATTTTCATCACAGCCTACTGATTACTTTCTAGACTTATTTTATTTTTAATCTTCAAGCTCACTTAACCATCCATTGCTTCATAAACTTGCCACGGTGAAAGAGCCTTGTTGGAGTCTAATTTGTAAGTATCATGAAAGTTGCTTTTGTTTTGTTTCACTAAAGTAGGAAATTCATATATTTACTGTTTCTAAGGCAAAATTGAAATCAACTCGATACGCGTTGTTTTTACACTGTCACTTTAGGTTTGTTCCAACAACCGCTTCTGACAGTCTGGAATTATGTGGAGCATGCACAGTTGCCTCCCAAAACCTGTACTGCACATGCTCTGTACAGCTCTGGGCATTCAGAAGTGGCTGTTGGAACAAACCTTTTAGGGGATCTGAATTGTGCTTAAAGCATTATAATGCGACTTGAATTGCTACCATACTTTAGGCATTAGGTTAGGTTACCTCTTTGTAAAATTTTAAATGATAATTTGTGATTATTAGGTGAAGCGATTAAAACGTAGTTGATGCTACCACTTCTGTTTTTAGAGTTGTAACTTACTGCTTAGTGTGGTTAAATGGTAGCTATAAATATCCCCTAGTTATAACTACAAGTTTTTTTGATACCATTCCATGTGGAGTAGTTTCAACTAGATTTTTTTAATCTCATGGATTTGAGTTAATGCTTAAACTTCACCTTAGTGTCTACTATGTAATGTCTACAGTTTAATCACTCCGCCTATTGAATTATATTAAGTCATGACATAAAAATTCATATAATTTTAAGACCGAACCTAAGGAGTCAGATAGGACTGTAAAATCATCCATATTTTTATGGATATATTTCAATGTTTTATAGAGGTATGCAGTGGAATTCACCCAAGAACGCAGCAAAGCCTGGAACTGGATGGACTCCGCAACCTATGGCTGCAACAACAGGTGCTAACTACAGGCCAATGGTGAGTAATTTGTATTTTAGTTTCCTGTATGCTCACCTTGGATGGGACATCATATATCTCTTTTTTTTGGCATGGTGTTCTCGCATTGCTTATTTGATACTCTTTGCCAATAAGAAATATATTTAAAAAATTAAATAGTTAAAAGGAAATCAGTTTCCTTTTTTTTTTTTTTTTAGTCTCAAAAATTACAGTTTTGTAAAAATTGTAAATAGCACATTTGATTGAATCAATGAGGTTCTGTTTTCTTAAGCATGTTAGTTTTATTGGTTACAGATTTATCAAGTTTAGATAAATAAGTTTAGCACATTATAAATTAAGGTGGTGTTTTAAAAATTATACATATTTGGAATACATACTACGTTTATATTTATTTTAAAGATATTTCTATTATCTATATTATCTTATTGGTTGATCTTTTATTTCTTAAAAATTAAATGATTTTACTTGACTATTATTTTCTTAATTAAAAATAAAACTATAATCATATAGTTAGAGGGTTATTAACAATCGAATTATGTTTTCTGCTACAGAGAGAAAATAAGCTTGATTTTTATACAAATTTATGCTTTATTTCTTATTAAAAATAAAAATTCTTGTATAAAATTTTTTGATTTGTATGGTTTAAAACTATTGCCAGAAGTTGCCTTTAAATTATATAAAATAAACACAGTAAGGGCTGGTTGCACCATCCCAGTTTAAACTACGATTAGTGAAATCTTGGATAAAATCAATAATTATCTGTTATGCTAGTCAAGTTAACCTTCAAATCTGGCAGTAAACTTTACCAGCCAATGTTAGCCCGTTAAACTGATATTTAGAGCAAATCTATGTTTAATTAGGTAACCATACAAGAAATTTCCCATAGTTCCAGTTGGCTCTGTTATCTAGCAAAGGTGTATTTTATTATTCTGTTTCTTTCCAAATTTAATAAAATGGATTAGATCGAGATAGAAGATTAGACAGATGAAGAAAACTTCAAAGAATTAATTACTCTAGCAATAATGGGAAAAAAAGTATTCTGTCCTGGACTAAATAATTTTTTCAGTGATCGGATGAAAATTGTTTTCAGTGATTTTGACTGTAGCTGTTGATTTGGGCCCCAAGTACTTCAATTCAATCATTTTCGGTTTGAATAAATATTTCTTCAGCTAATGCTGACCCACCTCCTTTTTCTATCTGGTACTGCTTTTTTACAGCAAATTTGTTTTGCTAGCCTTCTTTATATTTTGAACTTAATTATACTTTCTTAAATTATACTTCTCCTATTACGTTAGTGAATTAGAAATATTGGATTTTTTTTACATGCAAATATTTCTCTTACTTTTGTTTTTGGCATAACTTCGTTTATAGTTGTACTGTCCATCACCAGAGTCACATTTCAACAAAGGTGATTTTCTCATAAGTGTTCCTTTTTGTTATTTGTTTTGAATTTTGTACCAATATGAATTCCACCGATATTCGTGTAATTTGTTTGTATGAGTATAAACTTGGTAATAATGCTGCAAAAGCTGCACGAACTGTGAGGAAGACCCAAAATGACTGTGACGGCTACATGCCAAATATGGCTGCATTCTTCGCACTGAACGATTGTGAAATTAAATGAATTGAAATATGAAGTTTTGCAGCACCCAGTTCACTCACTTGATCTCCCACCAACCTACTTTCATTTTTTTAAACATTTGGATCTGTTTTTACGGTAATAGTTTAAAAATGAAAATAACCTGAAAAAATTTGATATCTGAATTTATTGATTCTAAAGATCAGAATTTTAAGACGGGCATCTATGCTTTAAACCTAAAATCTATGCTTTACACTTGTCCTGCTGGGATAAGTGTATTGATGCGAATGGAACATATTTTGAATAAATAAACAGTTTGTGAAAAAAGATATACAGTTTTATATATTCACTTAAAAATACGACATTTCATATGCACTAATCTAATATTTCTTCTCAACAATCAAGTTTTTAAAATAAATTCATTGTTATCCATTTAAGTCTCAACACTCTTTATTACCCTATCAATCACCAATTACACCAACTAATTTATTTAAAAATTAAATACCTGTCTCAAGAAATTGAAAAGATTATATATAATCTAATCTAGTTTTAGTTTTGGGTATACTGTCTCAGTTTATCTATTTTTGATGATACTGCTATATATTTTTACCAATCCCTAGAGCATTTCCTCCTCTCTAGGGGAGAAATTCGGGCTTCTCTTGTTCATACTGAAACAACAATTGCAATCTAATTGCACTAATGAGAAAATATAATTTCTCCATCCTTTTCCAAATTTTCTATTTATTTTATGTAGACTTATGTTATTTGAGTTTACATTAAATACACCCTTTTTGTTCATTATTATTGGCAGTTTTTTAATAATAATGATTTGTTTCTGGGGAAGAAATTTGAAATGAATTGATAAAAGGATTTCATTATTTGTTTTAATAAATTATGATTCACTGATTGAAAATTGCTCTAATTTTATGGTAACTGTAAAATGATAAATGTTACTTACCTTAGCTTTGCATAAGTGAAGGAAAGAAAACAGAAAACTTTGGTAAAAACTTAATAATTACAAAGTTCAACCAATATTTGGTTTGAATTTTCAAGAACACTAGTGTGATCTGCCGACATTTTCTCAGTTGCAGATAACCTTGGTAACCTGGTTAACAAAACTGTAGACCAGTAACAGGTCTTTAAGTTAATGCAGATTTCGTGCAACCGGCCCTAAGGAACTAACAACATAGCTCATGTTCATTAAATAACATTTTTTAAAAATTGCTATGTAAGCTTTATAATAAATGGATTAATTGCAATTTAACAGTT